>NC_087157.1:16684039-16826276 GCF_035594125.1 Scylla paramamosain | reverse complement strand
TAGTACTTTATTTCCTAACACAGTTAAAAACACAAAAAAAAAACTTTTTTATGTTAGTCATTTTTTTCCCACATTTTTATCCAACAATATTTCGCATGCAATTTGGGGTTTTGGTAACTAAGAACGTGAAAAACACCCAAAATACACTCATTTGGTAAGCTTTTTCTTTTTCGTTATTCTTCGTACCATCTTGTTGTATTCCAATGTAATGTGATTGTTCTGCTTTTTAGTGCTTTGTTGCATATAACGCTCAAAAACACTCAAAAGACACTATTTTCTGGTAATGTCATTTATTTCTCACATAAACCTAGTTTCAAATGTAATTTGGGATTTTTGTAACTAAGAATGTGAAAAACACTCAAAATACACACATTTTGTAAGGTAATTCTGTTTCTCAATTAAAAGGGTTATTCATGAGTTTCATCATTTTGGTATCTAAGAAACATCTCTAGATACACGAGTTTTTGCCTTTTTTGCCTTTTTGTTCTTGTGGAACTATAAAACACTCATTATACACGTTTTTCAGAATGTCCTTTTGTTTTGCAATACTTTGCATCCATTTTTGCATTTTTTTTTTTTTTAGGTAACAAGCTGAAAAACATTCAAATTATATACATTTTTTTTAATGTTATTTTATTTCTTCATATTGGTTGCTTTGCATCCTTTTTAGCGTTTTTCTACGTAAAACACTGAAAAGACACGTTTTCAGTAATTTTGTTTTGGATTCCCATATTGAGTGACTTCCATGTTTTTATAGTTTTGGTGCCTAACATACTGAAAAACACTCAAAAGTAAGGTTTGTCGTAAAGTCGTTTAATTTCCTCATGTAGGTGGCTTTGCATTCACTTTAGAGTTTGGTACATAACATTCCGAAAAAAAGCTATAATTAACTTTTTTGATAATATTCTTTTATCACATAATTGCCGAGAATTTTTTCCAGAATTTTGGCATATCGGTACCTATAAAGATGAATAACAAAAAAAAAAAATTGCCGTTTTTTTTATATTTATTTATTTTTTTCTTTATAAAGAGTGTTATTTGTGGGTTTTAGTTTTTTGTTTCTTAAGGAACTTAAAAACACTCATAATACACGTTTCAAGTAATGTTCTTTCGTTTCCCAAACATAGTGTTCTTTGCATGTATTTTCGCGTTTTTATAGGTAGCATGATCAAAAACACTCAAAATACATGTTTTTGGTAATGTTATTCTAATTCCCCATAAAGAGTTGCATTCGTTTTAACGTTTTAGTATGTAAGGAGCTTAAAAAACTTAAAGGCAAGTTCTTGGTAAAATTAGTTTCACGGATTTCGTAAGGTTGTTATGTTTCTCATTTAAGAGTGTTATTCATGAGTACCAGCGTTTTCGTAACTAAGAAACTTCTCCATTTACACGAGTTTTTGCGTTTTTTTGCCTTGTGGTTCTTGTGAATCTATAAAACACTCATTATTCACGTTTCTCGTAATGTCCTTTTGTTTCCCAATATAGAGTGCTTTGCATTTTTTTCACGTTTTTCGTAGGTAACAAGATCAAAATATACCTTTTTGGTAATATTCTGTTTCTTCATATTTGTTGGTTTGCATCCGTTTTAGCGTTTTCCTACCTAAAACACAGAAAAGACACGTTTTCAGTATTTTGTTTTGGATTCTCATATAGAGTGACTTCCATATGATTTATCGTTTTGATGCCTAACAAGCTGAAAATCACTCAAAAGACAGGTTTCTGGTAAACTCGTTTAATTTCCTCATATAGGTGGCTTTGCATGCACTTTAGTTTTTGGTAAATAACAGTCCGAAAAAAAAGCTAAAATTAACTTTTATCACATAGTTGCCCTGAATTTTGGCAGAGTTTTAGCATCCCGGTACCTTTGAAGATAAATAAAAAAAAAAAAATCCTATTTTTCTATTTATTTTTTTTTCTAAATAAAGTGTTACTTGTGCGTTTTATCTTTTTGGTTCTTAAGGAACTTAAAAAACACTCATAATACACGTTTCTCGTAATATCCTTTCCTTTCCCAAACATAAGGTTCTTTGCATGTATTTCAGCGTTTTTATAGACAATATAATTAAAAAACACGCAAAATACCTGTTGTTGGTAATGTTATTTTGTTTCTATATAAAGTGTGTTTTGCATGCGTTTTAGCGCATATAAGGAGCTGAAAACACTTCAAGGCAAGTTCTTGGTAAACGTTGGTTTTATTCCATGTAATGTGATTGACCTGCTTTTTAGTGCTTTATTGCCTAACACTCTCAAAAACACTGAAAAGACACTTTTCTGGTAATGTCATTTTTTTCCCACATAAAGCTATATTCGCATGGAATTTCGTTTTTTTTTTTTAACTAAGAATGTGAAAAAAAACACTCAAAATACACGCATTTAGTAAGGTTGTTCTGTTTTTCATTTAAGAGTGTTATTCATGAGTTTCAGCATTTTGGTATCTAAGAAAATTTTCCATATATACGAGATTTTGTGTTTTTTACCTTGTGGATCTTGTGAAACTATAAAACACGTTTCTCGTAATGTCCTTTTGTTTCCCAATATAGAGTGCTTTTCATGCATTTTCGCGTTTTTTGTCGGTAACAAGTTCAAAAACACTCAAAATATACCAAAAACAAGTTCAAAAACACTCAAAATATTCGGTGATGTTTTTCTATTTCTTCGTATTGATTGGTTTGCATCAGTTTTTTGCGTTTTTCTACGAAAAACACTGAGAAGACATGTTTTCAGTAATTTTGTTTTGGATTCCCATATTGAGTGACTTCAATGGTATTTATCGTTTTGGTGCCTAACATGCTTAAAAATACTCAAAGGACAGGTTTCTTGTAAAGTCGTTTAATTTCCATATATAGGTGGCTTTGCATGGACTTTAGGGTTTGGTACATAACAATCCGAAAAAAAAGCTAAAATTAACTTTTTTGATAATGTTCTTTCCACAAAAATTCCCTAAATTGTGCCAGAATTTTGGCTTCTTGGTACCTATGAAAATTAATATAAAAAAAAGCTATTCTTATTTATTTATTTTTTTTTCTCTATAAAGAGTTTTATTTTGTGGGTTTTAACGTTTTGGTACTTAAGGAACTTAAAAACGGTCCTAATACACGTTTCTCGTAATGTCCTTTCGTTTCCCAAACATAGGGTTTTTTCCATATATTTAAGCGTTTTTATAGTTAACATGATCAAAAACACTTAAAACACGTTTTTAGTAATGTTATTCTGCTTCTCCATAAAAGAGTTTTTTACATGCGTTTTAGCGTTTTGGTTTGTAAGGAGGTCAAAAACACTTCAAGGCAAATTCTTGGTAAAGGTTGGTTTTATTCACATGTATTGTGATTGCCCTGTTTTTTTTTGTGATTTATTGCCTAACACGCTCAAAAACACTCAAAAGACACTTCTGGTAATGTCATTTTTTTCCAGCATAGTTTCGCGTGCTATTTCGAGTTTTGCTAAGAATGTGAAAAACACTCAAAATACACGCAATTGGTAAAGTTGTTCTGTTTCTTAATTAATATTGTTATTCATGAGTTGCAGCATTTTGGTATCTAAGAAACTTCTTTATATTCACGAGTTTTTTGCGTTTTTTGCCTTATGTTTTTTTTTCTGAACCACAAGTTCTTTTGCTCAAAAATAATAAGACACTCATTATACACGTTTCTCGTAATGTCTTTTGTTTCCCAATAAGGAGTGCTTTGCATCCATGTTTGCGTTTTTTTGTAGGTAACAAGCTCAAAAACACTCAAAATGTACCTTTTTGGTAATGTTATTTTATTTCTTCTTATTGGTTGGTTTCCATCCGTTTTAGCGTTTTTCTACCTAAAACACCGAAAAGACACGTTTTCAGTAATTTTGTTTTAGAATGCTATATAGAATGACTTGCATGTTATTTACCGTTGTGGTGCCTAACAAGCTGAAAAACACTCATAAGACAGGTATTTGGCAAAGACGTTTAATTTCCCATGAAGGTGGCTTTGTATGCACTTTAGGGTTAGGTACATAACAGTACGAAAATAAAAGCTAAAATTAACTTTTTTGATAATTGACTCAAAATTTCCTGAATTTTGCCCAAATTTTGGCATCTCGGTACCTGCGAAGATGAAAAGAAAAACAAATATCGTATTTTTATTTATTTATTTATTTTTTCTCAATAAAGAGTGTTATTTGTGGCTTTTAGCTTTTTGGTAAATAATGATCTTAAAAACACTCATTATACACGTTTCTCGTAATGTCCTTTCGTTTCCCAAAAATAGGGTTCTTTGCATGTATTTAAGCGTTTTTTTGGTAATATGATCAAAAACACTCAAAATATATGTTTTTTGGTAATGTTATTCTCTTTCTCCATAAAGTGTGTTTTGCATGCGTTTTAGCGTTTTGGTATATAAGGAGCTCAAAACAATTAAAGGCAAGTTCTTGGTAAAAATTGATTTTATTGCCATATAAAGTGATTCCCCTGCTTTTTAGTTTTAGTTATCACGCTCAAAAACACTCAAAAGACACTTTTCTGGTAATGTCATTTTTTTCCCACATAAAGCTGGCTTCGGATTTAATTTCGGATTTTGGTAACTAAGAATGTGAAAAGCACTAAAATTACACGCATTTAGTAAACTTGTTCTGTTTCTCAATTAAGAGTGTTATTCATGAGTTTCAGCATTTTTGTATCTAGGAAACTTCTCCATATACACGAGTTTTTGCGTTTTTTGTCTTGTGGTTCTTTTGAACTATAAAACATTCATTATACACTTTTCTCGCAATGTCCCTTTGTTTCCCAATATAGAGTGCTTTGTATCAATTTTCGTGTTTTTTTTTGTAGGTAACAAGCTCAAAACACTTAAAATATACCTTTTTTGGTAGTTTTTTTTCTATTTCTTGATATTGGTTTGTTTGCATCCATTTTGGCGTTTTTATACGTAAAACACTGGGAAGACACGTTTTCAGTAATTTTGTTTTGGATTCCCATATAAAGTGGAGTTCCTTATTATTTATCATTTTGGTGCCTAACATGCTGAAAAACACTCAAAAGACAGATTTCTGGTAAGGTCGTTTAATTTCCTTATATAGGAGGCTTTGCATGCAGTTTAGGGTTTGGTACATAACAGTCTGAATAAAAAAAAACTAAAATCAACTTTTTTGATAATATTCTCTTATCATTTTTCCCAGAATTTTGGTATTCAGTACTTATGAAGATGAATAACAAAAAAAAAATATTTCTATTTTTTTTTATTATTTATTTATTTTTTCTAAATAAAGAGTGGGTTTTAGATTTTTGGTATTTAACAAATTTAAAAACACTCAAAATACATGTTTTTGGTAATTTTTTTCTGTTTCTCCATAAAGCATGTTTTGCATGTGTTTTAGCTGTTTAGTATATAAGAAGCTCAAAAACACATAAAGGCAAGTTCTTGATAATAATTGGTTTTATTCAAATGTAATGTGATTGCCCTGCTTTTTAGTGCTTTATTGCCTATAAGGCTCAAAAACACTCAGAAGACATTTTTCTGGTAATGTCATTTTTTTCTCACATAAAACTGGTTTCCCATGCAATTTGGAGTTTTGGTAACTAAGAATGTGAAAAGCTCTCAAAATACAAGCATTTAGTAAGGTTGTTCTGTTTCTCAATTAGGAATGTTATTCATGAGTTTCAGCATTTTGGTATCTAGGAAACTTCTCCATATCCACAAGTTTTTGCATTTTTTGCCTTTTTGTTCTTTTGAACTATAAAACACTCATTATACACTTTCTTGCAGTGTCCCTTTATTTCCTAATATAGAGTGCTTTCAATCAATTTTCGCGTTTTTTATAGGTAACAAACTCAAAATCTAATTTTTGGTAATGTTTTTCTATTTTTTTTATATTGGTTGGTTTGCATCCGTTTTAGCGTTTTTCTGCGTAAAACACTGAGAAAACACGTTTTCAGTAATTTTGTTTTGAATTCCCATATAGAGTGTGTTCCTTATTTATTTATCGTTTTGGTGCCTATCATTCTGAAAAACACTCAAAAGACAAATTTCTTTTAAGGTCGTTGAATTTCCTCATATAAGAGGCTTTGCATGCATTTAAGAGTTTGCTATAAAACAGTCCGAAAAAAACCTAAAATTAACTTTTTTGATAATTTTCTTTTATCATATAATAGCCCGGAATTTTCCCAGAATTTTGGCATCTCGGTACCTACGAAGATGAATAACAAAAAAAATCCTATTTTTTCATTTTTTATTTATTTATTTTTCTAAATAAAGTGTTATTTGTGGGTTTTAGCTTTTTGGTACCTAAGGAACTAAAAAACACTCATAATACATATTTCTCGTAATGTTCTTTCGTTTTCCAAACATAAGGTTCTTTGCATGTATTTAAGCGTTATTATGGAAAATATGATCAAAAACACTCAAAATACATGTTTTTGGTAAAGTTATTCTGTTTGTCCATAAAAGTTTTTTTGCATTCGTTTTTAGCGTTTTGGTATGAAATGAGCTCAAAAACACCTAAAGGCAAGTTCTTGGTAAAAGTTGGATTTATTCCCATGTAATGTGATTGCCCTGCTTTTTAGTGCTTTATAGCCTAACACTCTCAAAAACACTCGAAAGACATTTTCTGGTAATATTATTTTTTCCCACATAAAGCTAGTTTTGCATGGAATTTGGTGTTTTGGTAACTAAGAATATGAAAAACATTCAAAATACTGGCATTTAATAAGGTTGTTCTGTTTCTTAATTAAAACTGTTATTCATGAGTTTTTGCATTTTGGTATGTAAGAAACTTCTTTATGTACACGAGTTTTTGAGTTTTTTGCCTTGTGGTTCTTTTAGAACTGTAAAACACTCATTATACACGTTTCTCGTAATGTCATTTTCTATCCTAATATAGAGTGCGTTTCATCCATTTTCGCATTTTTTTGTAGGTAGCAAGCTCAAAAACACATTAAAATATATCATTTTGGTAATGTTATTCTTTTTCTTCATATTGGTTGGTTTCCATCCATTTTAGCGTTTTTCTACGTAAATCACTAAAAAGACACGTTTTTAGTAATAATGTTGAAATTGCTAAAAAAAAAACTCAAAAGACACATTTCTGGTAAAGTCGAGTAATTTCTCCATATAGGTGGCTTTGCATGCACTTCAGGGTTTGGTACATAACTCTAGAAAAAAGCTAAAATTATTTTTTTATAATGATTTTTTTTTTTACAAAATTTCCCTGAAGTTTTCTAGAATTTTGGTATCTTGGTACCTATGAAGATGAATAATTTTTTTTTTTCTCTTTAAATTGTTATTTGTGGGTTTTAGCTTTAAAAACTCTCATAATACACGATTTTCGTAAAGTCCTTTTCTTATACAAACATAGAGTTCTTTACATGTATTTAAACGTTTTTATAGGTAACATGATCAAAAACACTCAAAATACATATTTTTGGTAATGTTATTCTGTTTTTCTATAGAGGGTGATTTACATGCGTTTTAGCGTTTTGGTATGTAAGGAGTTAAAAAAAAAACATTTAAATGCAAGTTCTTCGTAAAAGTTGGTTTTATTCCCAAGTAATGTGATTGTTCTGCTTTTCAGTGCTTTGTTGCATATCACGCTCAAAAACACTCAAAAGACATTTTTCAGGTAATGTCATTTTTTTTTTCCACATAAAGCTAGTTTCGCATGTAATTTGGCAATTTCGTAACTAAGAATGTGAAAAACACTCAAAATACACAATTTGGTAAGGTAGTTCTGTTTCTCGATTAAAAGTGTTATTTATGCATTTCATCATTTTGATATGTAACAAACTTTTCTATATACATGAGTTTTTGCGTTTATTGTCTTGTGGTTCTTGTGAAACTATAAAACACTCATTATTTCTCATTTCTCATAATGTTCTTTTGTTTCCAAATATAGACTGCTTTCCATCCATTTTTGCATTTTTTGTAGGTAACAAGCTTAAAAACACTCAAAATATATATTTTTGGTAATGTTTTTCTATTTCTTCATATTGGTTGGTTTGCATCCGTTTTAGCGTTTTTCTTCGTAAATCTCTGAAAAGACTCGTTTTCAGTAATATTGTTGAAATTGCTTCTGGTACAGGTTTCTGATAGTCGTGTAATTTTCTCATATAGGTGGCTTTCCATGCACTTCAGGCTGTGGTATATAACTCCGGAAAAAAGCTAAAAGAATTTTTTTGGGTTATTTTTTTTCTTTACCTAATTTCCCTGAATTTTGCCAGAATTTTAGCATCTCGGTACCTATCAAGATGAATAACAAAAAAAAATTTATTCATTTATTTTTTTTTTCTCTATAAAGAGTGTTATTTGTGTGTTTTAGCTTTTTGGTACTTAAGGAACCTAAAAACTCTCATAATACTTAAGTTTCCTAATATTCTTTCGTTTCACAAACATAGGGTTCTTTGCATGTATTTAAGCGTTTTTATAGGTAACATCATCAAAAACACTTAAAATTCATGTTTTTAGTAATGTTATTTTGTTTCTCCATAATGGGTGTTTTGCATGCGTTTTAGCGTTTTCTTAGGTAAAGACTTAAAAACACTTAAAGGCATTTTTTTGGTAAAAGTTGTTTTTATTCCCATGTAATGTGATTGTGCTACTTTTTAGTGCTTTGTTGCATATCACGCTCTAAAACACTGAAAAGACACTTTCCTGGCAATGTCATTTTTTCCAACATAAAACTAGTTTTGCTGATAATTTTGGATTTTCGTAACGAAGATCTGAAAAACACCCAAAATACTCACATTTAGTAAGATAGTTCTGTTTCTCAATTAAAAGTCTTATTCATGATTTTCAGCATTTTGGAATGTATAAAACTTCTTTATATACACGAGTTTTTGCGTTTTTTGCCTTGTGGTTCTTGTGAAACTATAAAACACTCATTAGACTCGTTTCCACTTGCTTCCCCATATAGAGTGCTTTCCATCGATTTTCGCATTTTTTGTAGGTAACAATTTCAAAAACACTTAAAATATACCTTTTTGGTAATGTTATTCTATTTCTTCATTTTGGTTGGTTTGCATGTGTTTTAGCGTTTTCTACGTAAAACACCGAAAAGACACGTTTTTAGTAATTTTGTTTTGGATTTCCATATAGATTGACTTCCTTGGGTTTTATAATGTTGATTCCTAATATGCTGAAAAACACTCATAAGACAGTTTTCTGGCAAATACGTTTAATTTCCCCATGTAGGTGGCTTTGTATGCACTTTAGGGGTTTGGTACATAACAGTCCGAAAAAAAGAACTAAATTTAACTATTTTGATAATGTTCTTATTTCATTTAATTTCCTGAACTTTGCCCAAATTTTGGGACCTCGTTACCTGTGATGAATAAGAATGAAAAAATAATATCGTATATATTTATTTATCTATTTTATTTTTTTCTCAATAAAGAGTGTAATTTGCAAAACACGTTTCACGTAATGTCCTTTCGTTTCCCAAAAAATAGGGTTCTTTGCATGTATTTAAGCGTTTTTATTGGTAACATGATCAAAAACACTCAAAATACATGTTTTTGGTAATGTTATTCTGTTTCACCATAAAGTGTATTTTGCATGCATTTTAGTACTTTGGTATATAAGGAGCTCAAAAACACTTAATATCAAGTTCTTGTTAAAAATTGGTTTTATTCCAATGTAATGTGATTGCCTTGCTTTTTAGTGATTTTTTGCCTAACACGCTCAAAAACAAAAGACATTTTTCTGGTAATGTCATTTTTTTTCCCACATGAAGCTGGTTTCGCATGCAATTTGGGACTTTCGTAACTAAGAATGTGAAAAGCACTCAAAATACACGCATTTAGTAAGATTGTTCTGTTTCTCAATTAAGAGTGGTGTTCAAGAGTTTCAGCATTTTGTTATCTACGAAACTTTATATACACGAGTTTTTGCGTGTTTTGCTTTGTGGTTCTTTTGAACTATAAAACACTTATTATACACTTTTCTTGCAATGTCCTTTTGTTTCCCAATATAGAGCGCTTTGCATCAATTTTCGTGTTTTTTGTAAGTAAAAACCTCAAAAACACCCAAAATATACCTTTTTGGTAACGTTTTTCTATTTCTTGATATTGCTTGGTTTCCATCCGTTTTAACGTTTTTCTACGTAAAACACTAAGAAGACACGTTTTCAGTAACTTTGTTTTGGATTCCCATATAGAGTGAGTTCCTTATTATTTATCGTTTTGGTGCCTAACATGCTAAAAAAAAAACACTCAAAACACAGATTTCTGGTAAGGTCGATAAATTTCCTCATATTGGAGGCTTTGCATGCACTTTAGGTTTCCTACATAACAGTCCGAAAAAAAAAAAGCTGAAATTAACTTTATTTGATAATATTCTTTTATAACATAATTGCCCTGAATTTTCCCAGAATTTGGCATCTCGGTAACAATGAAGATGAATAACAAAAAAAAAAAATCCTATTTATTTTATTTTTTTATTTTGTTTTCTTTTTCTAAATAAAGAGTGTTATTTGTGGGTTTTAGCTTTTTGGTACTTAAGGAACTAAAAAAAAACACATAATACACGTTTCTCGTAATGTATTTTTGTTTCCCAAATTTAATGTTCTTTGCATGTACTTAAGCGTTTTTATTGATAACACGATCAAAAACACTCAAAATACATGTTTTTGGTAATGTTATTCTGTTTCTTTATAAAGTTTGCTTTGCATGCGTTTTAGCGGTTTGGTATATAAGGGGTTAAAAAACACTTAAAGGCAAATTCTTCATAGAAGTTGGTTTTATTCCCATGTAATGTGATCGTTGAGTGTGAAAAACACTCAAAATACACAATTTGGTAAGGTAGTTCTGTTTATCGATTAAAGGTGTTATTCATGCATTTATTCATTTTGGTATGTAAGAAATTTCTCTATATATATGAGTTTTTCGTTTATTGCCTTATGGTTCTTTTAAAACTATAAAACATTCATTATACACTTTTCTTGTAATGTCCTTTTCTTTCCTAATAGAGAGTGTTTTACATCCATTTTTGCATTTTTTTTAGGTAACAAGCTCAAAAAAATTCAAAATATATCTTTTGGTAATGTTATTCTATTTCTTCATATAGGATGGTTTTTATCCCCTTTAGGGTTTTTCTACGCAAAACACTGAAAAGACACGTTTTCAGTAATTTTCTTTTGGATTCACATATTGACTGACATATTTTTCCTTTTGGTGCCTAACATTCTGAAAAACACTGAAAAGACAGTTTTCTGGTAAAGTCGTTTAACTTCCCTATATAGGTGGCTTTTCATGCACTTTAGGGTTTTAGTACATAAAAATCCGAAATAAAAGCTATAATTAACTTTTATGATAATGTTCTTTTATCCACATAAATTCCCTGAATTTTGGCAGAATTTTGGCATCTCGGTAACTATAAAGATGAATAACAAAAAAAATATAAATCCCATTTTTTTATTTTTTTTATTTATTTATTTTTTCTAAAGAGTGTTATTTGTGCGTTTTAGCTTTTTGGTACTGAAGGAACTTAAAAATCACTCATAATACACGTTTCTAAGAATGTTCTTTCGTTTCCCAAACATAAGGTTCTTTGCATGCATTTAAGCGTTTTAATAGATAACAAGATCAAAAACACTCAAAATCCATGTATTTTGTAATGTTATTCTGTTTCTCCATAAAATGTATTTTGCATGCGTTTTAGCGTTTTGGTATGTAAGGAGCTCAAAAACACTTAAAGGTAACATTTAACCATGTAATGTGATTGCCCTGGCTTTTAGTGCTTTATTGCATAACACGCTCAAAAACACTGAAAAGACATGCAAAGCCTCCCATATGAGGAAATTAAAGAACTTACCAGAAATCTGTCATTTGAGTGTTTTTCAGCATGTTAGGCACCAAAACGATAAATAATAAGGAACTCACTCTATGTGGGAATCAAAAAGAAATTTACTGAAAACGTGTCTTCTCAGTGTTTTACGTAGAAAACACTAAAACTGAAACAAACCAACCAATATCAAGAAGCAGAAAACATTTCCAAAAATGTATATTTTGAGTGTTTTTGAGCTTGTTACCTACAAAAAACGCGAAAATGGATATAAAGCACTCTATACTGGGAAACAAAGAGACATTGCGAGAAAAATGTATAATGAATGTTTTATAGTTAAAAAAAAAAGGCAAAAAACGCAAAAATTCGTGTATATGCTGAAACTCATGAATAACACTCTTAATTGAGAAACAGAGCAACCTTAGTAAATGCGTGTCAAAAACACTAAAAAGCAAGTTCTTCGTAAAAGTTGGTTTTATTCCCATGTAATGTGATTGCCCTGCCTTTTAGTGCTTTATTGCTTAACACGCTCAAAAACACCCAAAAAACACTTTTCTGGTAATGTCATTTTTTCCCATATAAAGTTAGTTTCGCATGGAATTTGGGGTTTTAGTAACTAAGAATGTAAAAAAAAGCACTCTGAATACACGCATTTAGTAAGGATTAAGTGTTATTCATGATTTTCAGTATTTTGGTATTTTAGAAACTTCTCCATACAGTCAAGTTTTTGCTTTTTTTGCCTTGTGATTCTGGTTAAACTATAAAACACTCATTATACATGTTTCTCATTATGTCTCTTTTTTTTTTCCTTATATAGAGTGCTTTGCATCCATTTTTGCGTTTTTTTTTATGTAACAAGCTCAAAAAAAAACAAAATATACTTTTTTGGTAATGTTATTCTATTTCTTCATATTGGTTGGTTTGCATCCGTTTTAGCGTTTTTCTACGTAAATCTTTTAAAAGACACGTTTCCAGTAATTTTGTTTTGGATTTCCATATAGAGTCACTTATATATTATTTATAGTTTTGGTGCCTAACATGCTTTTTGGTGCGTTTGGTTTCCCAATATAGAGTGCTTTCCATCCATTTTCACATTTTTTTGTAGGTAACAATTTCAAAATCCACTCAAAATATACCTTTTTGGTAATGTTATTCTATTTCTTCATTTTAGTTGGTTTGCATCCGTTTTAGCGTTTTCTACGTAAAACACCGAAAAGACACGTTTTCAGTAATTTTGTTTTAGATTCCCATATAGATTGACTTCCTTGGGTTTTATCGTATTGGTTCCTAACATGCTGAAAAACACTCATAACACAGTTTTCTGGCAAAGACGTTTAATTTCCCCATATAGGTGGCTTTCCATGTACTTTAGGTGTTTGGTACATAAAAGTCCGAAAAAAAAAGCTAAATTTAACTTTTTTGATAATGTTCTTATATCATATAATTTCCTGAACTTTACCCAAATTTTGACACCTCGTTACCTGTGAAGATGAATAAGAATAAAAAAAATATTTTATTTTTTTATTTATTTTTTTCTCAATAAAGAGTGTAATTTGTGGCTTTTAGCTTTTTCGTACTTAATGAACTTAAAAACACTCATAATACACGTTTCTCGTAATGTCCTTTCATTTGCCAAAAATAGGGTTCTTTGCATGTATTTAAGCGTTTTTATTGGTAACATCATCAAAAACACTCAAAATACATGTTTTCGTAATGTTTTTCTGTTTCACCATAAAGAGCATTTTGCATGCATTTTAGTGTTTTGGTATATAAGGAGCTCAAATACACTTAAAAGCAAGATCTTGTTAAAAATTGGTTTTATTCCAATGTAACGTGATTGCCCTGCCTTTTAGTGCTTTATTTCCTAACACGCTCAAAAACACTCAAAAGACATTTTTCTGGTAATGTTATTTTTTTTACCACAGAAAGCTTGTTTCGCATGCAATTTGGGGTTTTGGTAAGAAAGGATGTGAAAAGCACTCAAAATTCACGCATTTAGTAAGATTGTTCTTTTTCTTAATTAAGAGTGTTCCAGAGTTTCAACATTTTAGAATGTAAGATACTTCTCTATATACACAAGTTTTTGGGTTTTTTGCCTTGTAATTCTTGTGAAACTATAAAACACTCTTTATAAACGTTTCTCGTAATGTCCTTTTGCTTCCCAATATAGAGTGCTTTCCATCCATTTTCGCGTTTTTTGTAGGTAACAATTTCAAAAACACTCAAAACAAACCGTTTTGGTAATGTTATTTTGTTTCTTCATATTGGTTGGTTTGCACCCGTTTTAGCGTTTTTCTACGTAAAACACCGAAAAGACACGTTTTTAGTAATTTTGTTTTGGATTCCCATATAGATTGACTTCCATGTTATTTATCGTGTTGGTTCCTACTTTTTTTATTATGCACTTATTTCACACAATTTCCTGAATTTTTCCCGAATTTTGGCATCTCGGTACCTGTGAAGATTAATAAGAAACAAAAAAAATATTTTATTTTATTTATTTATTTATTGTTTCTTAATAAAGAGTGTTATTTGTGGCTTTTAGCTTTTTGGTAATTAATGAACTTAAAAAAACACTCATAGTACACGTTTCTCGTAATCTCCTTTCGTTTCCCAAAAATAGTGTTCTTTGCATGTATTTAAGCGTTTTTATTAATAACATGATCAAAAACACTCAAAATACATGTTTTTGGTATTATTATTCTGTTTCACCATAAAGAGTGTTTTGCATGCAAACGTTTTAGTGTTTTGGTATATAAAGAGCTCAAAAAATACTTAAAGGCAAGTTCTTGGTAAAAATTCGTTTTCCTCCAATGTAATGTGATTGCCCTGCTTTTTAGTGCTTTATTGTTTATCACGCTCAAAAACACTTAAAAGACACTTTTCTGATAATGTCATTTTATTCTCACATAAAGGTGGTTTCGCATGCAATTTGGGGTTTTGGTAAGTAAGAATGTGAAAAGCACTCAAAATACACGCATTTAAAAAAGGTTGTTCTGTTTCTCAATTAAGAGTGTTATTCATGAGTTTCAGCATTTTGGTATCTAGGAACTTTCTCCACACACGAGTTTTGTGCTTTTTTGCTTTTTGGTTCTTTTGAACTATAAAAAAACACATTATACACTTTTCTTGCAAATTCCTTTTGTTTAATAATATGGAGTGCTTTGCATGAATTTTCACGTTTTTTGTAGGTAACAAGTTCAAAAACACTGAAAATATACATTTTTGGTAATGTTTTTCTATTTCTTGATATTGGTTGGTTTCCATCCGTTTTATCGTTTTTCTACGTAAATCACAGAAAAAACACGTTTTCACTAATTTTGTTTTGGATTCTCATAAAGAGTGAGTTCCTTATTATTTATTGTTTTGGTGCCTAACATGCTTATGCACTTTAGGGTTTGGTACATAACAGTCCGAAAAAAAGCTAAAATAACTTTTTTGATAATTTTCTATTATCATATAATAGCCCTGAATTTTCCCAGAATTTTGGCATCTCGGTACCTATGAAGATGAATAACAAAAAAAAAATCCCATTTTTTTATTTTCTAACTTTTTTTTTTTTTAAATAAAGTGTTATTTTTGGGTTTTAGGTTTTTGGTACTTAAGGAACTTAAAAACACTTATAGTACACATTTCTCGTAATGTCCTTTCGTTTCGCAAACATAAGGTTCTTTGCATATATTTAAGCGTTTTTATAGATAACATGATCAAAAACACTCAAAATATATGTTTTTGGAAATTTTATTCTGTTTCTCCATAAAAGGTGTTTTGCATGCGTTTTAGCGTTTTGGTATGTAATAAGCTCAAAAACACTTAAAGGCAACTTCATGGTAAAAGTTGTTTTTATTCCCATATAATGTGATTGGCCTGCTTTTTAGTGCTTTATTTCCTAACACGCTCAAAAACACTCAAAAGACACTTTTCTGGTAATATGATATTTTTTCCCACATAAAGCTAGTTTTGCATGGAATTTGGAGTTTTGGTAACTAAGAATGTGAAAAAAACTCAAAACACAGGCATTTAGTAAGATTGTTCTATTTCTTAATTAAAAGTGTTATTCATGAGTTTCAGCATTTTGGTATTTAAGAAACTTGTCTAATACACACAATTGGTAAGGTATTTCTGTTTTAAAATTAAAAGTGTTATTCATGAGTTTCAGCTTTTTGGTATGTAAGAAACTTCTTTATGTACACGAGTTTTTGAGTTTTTTTACCTTCTGGTTCTTGTCAAACTATAAAATACTCATACACGTTTCTCGTAATGTCCTTTTCTTTGCCAATATGAAGTGCTTTCCTTTCAATTTTGCATTTTTTGTAGATAACAAGCTCAAAAACACATCAAACTATATCTTTTTGGTAATATTATTCTGTTTCTTCATATTGCTTGGTTTACATCTGTTTTAGCGTTTTTCTACGTAAATCACTGAAAAGACACGTTTTGAGTAATATTGTTGAAGTTGCTGATAAACTCTAAAAAGACAGGTTTCTGGTAAAGTCTTGTATTTTCCTCATATTGGTGGATTTGCATGCGCTTCAGGGTTTGTACATAACTCTGGAAAAAAGCTAAATTTTTTTTATAATGATTTTTTTTTACAAAATTACCATGAATTTTGCCAGAATTTTGGCATCTCGGGACCTATGAAGATAAATACCCCAGAAATTTTTTTTTTTGTTTTCTCTCTATAAAGAGTGTTATTTATGGGTTTTAGCTTTTTGGTACTCAAGGAAATTAAAAACACTCATAATACACGATTGTCGTAATGTCCTTTTGTTTTACAAACATTAGGTTCTTTACATGTATTTAAGCGTTTTTATAGGTTATATGATCAAAAACACTCAAAATACATGTTTTTGGTAATGTTATTCTGTTTCTCCATAAATGGTGTTTTGCTTGCGTTTTAGCGATTTGGTATGTAAGGAGTAAAAAAATACTTAAAGGCAAGTTCTTCGTAAAAGTTGGTTTTATTCCCATGTGATTGTTCTGCTTTTTAGTGCTTTTTTGCATATCACGCTGAAAAACACTAAAAAGTCACTTTTTTGGTAATGTCATTTTTTTTTCCCACAAGAAGGTAGTTTCGCATGTAATTTGGCATTTTCGTAACTAAGAATGTGAAAAAAACTCAAAATACACAATTTGGTAAGGTAGTTCGGTTTATCGATTAAAAGTGTTATTCATGCATTTCATCATTTTGGTATGTAAGAAATTTCTCTATATAAGCGAATTTTTGCATTTATTGCCTTATGGTTCTTTTAAAACTATAAAAAACTCATTATATACGTTTCTCGTTTCTCGTGTCCTTTTGTTTCGTAATATAGAGTGCTTTACATCCATTTTTGATTTTTTTTTGTAGGTAACAAGCTCAAAAACACTCAAAATATATGTTTTTCGTTATGTTATTCTATTTCTTCATATAGGTTGGTTTGCATTCGCTTTACCGTTTTTCTACGTAAAACACTGGAAAGACACAATTTTAGTAATTTTGTTTACGATTCACATATTAACTGACTTCCATATTATTTATCGTTTTGGTGCCTAACATGCTGAAAAACACTGAAAAGACAGGTCTCTGGTAAAGTCGTTTAACTTCCCTATATATGTGGCTTTGCGTGCACTTTAGGGTTTGGTACATAACAATCCGAAAAAAAAGCTACAATTAACTTTTTTGGTAATGTTCTTTTTTCCGCATAAATTCCCTGAATTTTGGAAGAATTTTGGCATCTCGATACCTATAAGGATGAATAACAAAAAAAAAAAATCCCAATTTTTTATTTTTTTATCATTTTTTTTTTTCTAAATAAAGAGTGTTATTTGTGGGTTTTAGCTTTTCGGTACTGAAGGAACTTAAAAAAACACTCATAATAAACGTTTCTCATAATGTTCTTTCGTTTCCCAAACATAAGGTTCTTTGCATGTATTTAAGCTTTTTTATAGATAACATGATCAAAAACACTCAAAATACATGTATTTGGTAATATTATTATGTTTCTCTATAAAATGTTTTTTGCATGCGTTTTAGCGTTTTGGTATGTAAGGAGCTCAAAAACATTTAAAGGCAAGTTCTTGATAAAATTTGGTTTTATTCCCATATAATGTGATTGGTATGGCTTTTAGTGCTTTATTGCGTAACACGCTCAAAAACACTCAAAAGACATGCAAGGCCTCGCATATGAGGAAATTAAAGACCTTACCAGAAAGCTGTCTTTTGAGTGTTTTTCAGCATGTTAGGCACCAAAACGATAAATAATAAGTTACTCACTCTATGTGGGAATCCAAAGGAAAATTACTGAAAACGCTAAAACTGATGCAAACCAACCCAATATCAAGAAGCAGAAAAATATTACCATAAATGTATATTTCGAGTGTTTTTGAGCTTGTTATTTACAAAAAAAAAAAATGCAAAAATTGATACAAAGCACTCTATATTGGGAAAGAAAGGGGGCGATAAAAGTGTATAAGGAATGTTTTATAGTTAAAAAAAAACAAAAGGCAAAAAACGCAAAAACTCCTGTATATGGAGAAGTTTCCTAGATACCAAAATGCTGAAACTCATGAATAACACTCTAAATTGAGAAACAGAACAATCTTACTAAATGCGTGTCAAAAACACTAAAAGGCAAGATCTTTGTAAAAGTTGGTTTCATTCCCAGGTAATGTGATTGCCCTGCTTTTTACTGTTTTATTGCCTAACACGCTCAAAAACACTCAAAGACACTTATCTGATAATATCATTTTTTTCCCACATTTCGCATGGAATTTGGAGTTTTGGTAACTAAGAAGGTAAAAAAAACACTCAAAATACACGCATTTAGTAAAGTTGCTCTGTTTTTTTTATTAAGAGTGTTATTCATGAGTTTCAGCATTTTGGTATCTTAGAAACTTCTACACACAGACGAGTTTTTTGCGTTTTTTGCCTTGTGATTCTGGTGAAACTATAAAACACTCATTATAAACGTTTCTCGTTATTTCCTTTTTTTCATAATATACAGTGCTTTACATCCATTTTTGCTTTTTTTTTTATGTAACAAGCTCAAAAACACAAAATATACTTTTCTGGTAATGTTATTGTTTTTTTTTTTCATATTGGTTGGTTTGCATCCGTTTTAGCATTTTTCTACGTAAATCTTTTAAAAGACCTTTTCAGTAATTTTCTTTTGGATTTCCATATAGAGTAACTCATATCATCTATCGTTTTGGTGCCTAACATGCGGAAAAACACTCAAAAGACAGGTTTCTTGTAAAGTCGTTAAATTTTCCCAAATAGGTGGCTTTGCATACACTTCATGGTTTAGTACACAACTCCGAAAAAAAGGTACAATTAACTTTTTTGATAATTTTCTTTTTTCCACATAATTTCCCTGAATTTTGGCAGAATTTTGGCATATTGGTACCTATGAACATCAATAACAAAAAAATAAAAATGCTATTTTTTTATTTATTTATGTATTTTTTCTCTATAAAGAGTGTTATTTGTAGGTTTTAACGTTTTGGTACTTAAGGAACTAAAAAACATTCATAATACACATTTCTCGTAATGTCCTTTCGTTTCCCAAATATAGGGATCTTTGCATGTATTTAAGCGTTTTTATAGGTAACATGATAAAAAACACTCAAAAACACTGGTTTTTGGTAATGTTATTCTGCTTCTCTATTAGGGAGTTTTTTGCATGCGTTTTAGCGATTTGGTATGTAAGGAGCTGAAAAACACTTCAAGGCAAGTTCTTGGTAAAAGCTGGTTTTATTCCAATGTAATATGATTGTCCTGCTTTTTAGTGCTTTATTGCCTAACACGCTCAAAAACACTCAAAAGACACTTCTGGTTATGTCATTTTTTTCCAACATAAAGGTAGTTTGCATGCTATTTGGGGTTTTGCTAAGGATGTGAAAAAACAATCAAAATACACATTTTTGGTAATACTGTTCTGTTTCTCAATTAAGATTGTTATTCATGAGTTTCAGCATTTTGGTATCTAAGAAACTTCTTTATATACACAAGTTTTTTGCGTTTTTTGCCTTGTGGTTCTTGTGAACCACAAGTTCTTTTGCCCGAATATAATAAGACACTCATTTTACACGTTTCTTGTAATGTCCTTTTCTTTCCGAATAGGGAGTGCTTTGCATCCATTTTCCCGTTTTTTGTAGGTAACAAGCTCAAAAACACTCAAAATATACCTTTTTGGTAATATTATTCTATTTCTTCATATTGGTTGGTTTGCATCCGTTTTAGCTTTTTTCTACGTAAAACACCGAAAAGACACATTTTCAGTAATTTTGTTTTTGATTCCCAAAGAATATTGCCTGAATTTTGGCATCTTAGTACCTTTAAAGATGAAAAACAAAAAAATAATTATTTTATTTTTTTTCTCTAAAAATAGTGTTATTTGCGGGTTCTAGGTTTTTTGGTACTTAAGGAACTTAAAAACACTCATAATATACGTTTCTCGTAATGTCCTTTCGTTTCCCAAACATAAGGTTCTTTGCAAGTATTTAAGCGTTTTTATAAATAACATGATCAAAAACACTCAAAATACATGTTTTTGGTAATGTTACTCTGTTTCTCCATAAAAGGTGTTTTGCATGCGTTTTAGCGTTTTGGTATGTAAGGAGTTAAAAAAAAAACACTTAAAGGCAAGTTCTTCGTAAAAGTTGGTTTTATTCCCATGTAATGTGATTGTTCTGCTTTTTAGTGCTTTGTTGCATATCACGGTCAAAAACACACAAAAGAAACTTTTCTGGTAATATCATTTTTTTTCCCACATAAAGCTAGTTTCGCATGTAATTTGGGATTTTCGTAGTTAAGAATGTAAAAAACACTCAAAATACACACATTTTGTAAGGTAGTTTTGTTTCTCAATTAAAAATGTTATTCATGCATTTCAGCATTTTCGTATGTAAGAAACTTTTCTATATACACGAGTTTTTGCGTTTTTTGCCTTGTAGTTCGTGTGAAACTATAAAACACTCATTATACACGTTTCTCGTTATGTTCTTTTGTTTCCAAATATAGAGTGCTTTCCATCCATTTTCCCATTTTTTGTAGGTAACAAGCTGAAAAACACTCAAAATATATCATTTTGGTAATGTTATTCTATTTCTTCATATTGGTTGGTTTGCATCCGTTTAAGCGTTTTTCTTCGTAAATCACTGAAAAGACACGTTTTCAGTAATATTGTTGAAATTGCTGAAAAACACTCAAAAGACAGATTTCTGGTAAAGTCGTGTAATTTCCCCATTTAGGTGGCTTTGCATGCACTTCTGGGTTTGGTACATAATTCCGGAAAAAACCTAAAATTTTTTTTTTATAATGTTTTTTTTACATAATTTCCCTGAACTTTGCCTGAATTTTGGCATCTTCATACCTATGTAGATGAATGAATAACAAAACAAAATCTTTTTTTTTTGTTATCTATTTTTTCTCTATTTGTGGGTTTTAGTTTTTTGGTACTTCAGGAACTTAAAAACAATCATAATACACGATTTTCGTTATGTCCTTTCGTTTCACAGACATAGGGTTCTTTGCATGTATTTGCGTTTTTATAGATAACATGATCAAAAACACTCAAAATACATGTTTTTGATAATGTTATTCTGTTTCTCCATAAATGGTGTTTAAAGGCAAGTTCTCCGTAAAAGTTGGTTTTATTCCTATATATTGTGATTATTCTTCTTTTTAGTACTTTGTTGCATATCACGCTCAAAAACGCTCAAAAGACACTTTTCTGATAATGTCATTTTTTTCCCACGTAATTTGGGATTTTTGTAACTAAGAATGTGAAAAACACTCAAAATACACACATTTGGTAAGGTAGTTCTGTTTCTCAATTAAAAGTGTTATTCATGAGTCTTAGCGTTTTGGTATGTAAGAAACTTCTCTATATACACGAGTTTTTGCGTTTTTTTGTCTTGTTCTTGTGAATCTATAAAACAATCATTATACAAGTTTCGCTAAATGTCCTTTTTGCTTCCCAATATAGAGTGCTTTTAAATCCATTTTCGCGTTTTTTGTAGGTAAAAAGCTCAAAAACACTTTTTGCTAATGTTATTCTATTTCTTCATATTCGCTGCTTTGCATCCGTTTTAGTGTTTGTTTCTACATAAAACACTGAATAGACACGTTTTCAGTAATTTTGTTTTGAATTCACGTAATGACTAACTTCCATATTATTTATCGGTTTGGTGCCTAACATGCTGAAAAACACTAAAAAGACAGGTTTCTGGTAAAGTTGTTTAATTTCCTCCTATAGGTGGCTTTGCATGCTGTTTAGGGTTTGCTAAATAACAATTCGAAAAAAAGCTATAATTAACTTTTTTGATGATGTTATTTTTCCACATAAATTCCCTGAATTTTGGCAGAATTTTGGCATCTCGGTACTTATGAAAATCAATACCAAAAAAAAAAAAATGTTTTTTTTTTTTTCTTTAAAGAGTGTTATTTGTGGGTTTTAACGTTTTGGTACTTAAGGAACTTAAAAACAGTAATAATACATGTTTCTCGTAATGTCCTTTCGTTTCCCAAAGATAGGGTTCTTTACATGTATTTAAGCGTTTTTATAGGTAACATGATCAAAAAACGCTAAAAACTCATATTTTTTGTAATGTTTTTCTGCTTCTTGATAAAGGAGTGTTTTCCATGCGTTTTAGCGTTTTGGTATGTAATGAGTTCAAAAACACATAATGGCAAGTTCTTGGTCAATGTTGGTTTTATTCCCATGTAATGTCATTGCCCTGCTTTTTAGTGCTTTATTGCCTAACACGCTAAAAAAAAAAACACTCAAAACACACTTCTGGTAATGTCATTTTTTTCCCACATAAAGCTAGTTTCGCATGCTATTTGGGATTTTGCTAAGAATGTGAAAAACACTGAAAATACACCCTTTTGGTAAGATTGTTCTTTTTTTCAATTAAGATTTTTATTCATGAGTTTCAGCATTTTGGTATATAAGAAACGTCTTTATATACATGAGTTTTTGCGTTTTTTTTTGCCTTGTGGTTCTTCTGAACCACAAGTTCTTTTGCTCGAAAATAATAAGACACTCATTATACACGTTTCTCGTAATGTCCTTTTTGTTTCCCAATAGGGAGTGCTTTGCATCCATTTTCACTTTTTTTGTAGGTAACAAGCTCAAAAACACTCAAAATATACCTTTTTGTTAATGTTATTCTATTTTTTTTTCATATTAGTTGGTTTGCATCCGTTTTAGCGTTTTTCTACGTAAAGCACAGAAAAAACATGTTTTCAGCAATTTTGTTTTGGATTCTCATATATTGTGACTTCCATGTTATTTATCGTTTTGGTGCCTAACATGCTGAAAAAACACTCATAAGACAGTTTTCTGGCAAAGATGTTTGATTTCCCCATATAGGTGGTTTTGCATACACTTTAGGGTTTCCTACATAATTGTCGAAAAAAAGCTAAAATTAACTATTTTTGATAATGTTATTTCACAAAATTTCATGAATTTTGCCCTAATTTTGGCATCTTGGTACCTGTGAAGATGAATAAGAAAAAAAAATAAAGTATTTTTTATTTATTTTTATTTTTTTCTCAATAGAGAGTTATTTGTGGCTTTTAGTTTTTTGGTACTTAATGAATTTAAAAACACTCATAATACACGTTTCTTGTTTCTCGTCTCTGTTTCTCCATCAAGTGTGTTTTGCATGCATTTTAGCGTTATGTTATATAAGGAGCTGAAAAACACTTAAAGGCAAGTTCTTGGTACACATTTTTATTCTTATGTAATGTGATTGCCCTTCTTTTTAGTGCTTTACTGCCTATCACGCTCAAAAACATTCAATAGAAACTTTTCTGAAAATGTCATTTTTTTTTTACCACATAAAGCTGATTTCGCACTCAATTTGGGTTTTGGGTAAATAAGAATGTGAAAAACACTCAAAATACACGCATTTAGTAAGGTTGTTCTGTTTCTCAATTAAGAGTGTTATTCATGAGTTTCAGCGTTTTGGTATCTAGGAGACTTCTCCATATACATGAGTTTTTGCGTTTTTTTGTCTTGTGGTTCTTTTGACTATAAAACACTCATTATACACTTTTCTCGCAATGTCCCTTTCTTTCCCAATATAGAGTGCTTTGCATCAATTTTCGCGTTTTTTTTTTAAGATAACAAGCTCAAAAACACTCAAAATGTACCTTTTTGGTAATGTTTATCTATTTCATGATATTGGTTGGTTTGCATCCTTTTTAGCGTTTTTCTACGTAAAATACTGAGAAGACACGTTTTAAGTAATTTTGTTTTGGATTCCCATATTGAGTGAGTTCATTATTATTTATCGTTTTGGTGCCTAAAACTGAAAAACACTCAAAAGACAGATTGCCTGTAAAGTCATTCAATTTCCTCATATAGGAGGCTTTACATGCTCTTTAGGGTTTGGTACATAAAAGTCCGAAAAAAAAAGAAGCTAAAATTGATTGCCCTAATTTTTCCCAGAATTTTCTCATCTCGGTACCTATGAAGATGAATGACAAAAAAAAACAAAAACAAAAATTCTATTTTTTATTTTTTTTATTTTTTATTTATTTTTTTTCTAAATAAAGAGTGTTATTTGTGGGTTTTAGCACTTTTGTATTTAAGGAACTTAAAAACACTCATAATACACGTTTCTCGTAATGTCCTTTCGTTTCCCAAACATAAGGTTCTTTCTATGTATTTAAGCGTTTTTATAGATCAAATGATCAAAATGATCAAAAACACTCAAAATACATGTTTTTCGTAATATTATTCTGTTTCTCCATAAAGTGTGTTTTGCAGTTGTTTTAGCCTTTTAGTATATAAAGAGCTCAAAAACACTTAAATGCAAGTTCTTGGTAAAAATTGGTTTTATTCGAATTCAATGTGGTTTCCTTGCTTTTTAGTGCTATCACGCTCAAAAACACTCAAAAGACACTTTTCTGGTAATGTTATTTTTTTCTCACATAAATCTGGTTTCGCATGCAATTTGGGATTTTGGTAACTAAGAATGTGAAAAGCTCTCAAAATACACGCATTTAGTAAGGTTGTTCTGTTTCTCAATTAAGAGTGTTATTCATGAGTTTCAGCATTTTGGTATCTAAGAAACTTATCCATATATACAAGTTTTTGCGTTTTTTGCCTTGTGGTTCTTGTGAAACCATAAAACACTCATTATACACGTTTCTCGTTATCTTTTGTTTCCCAATATAGAGTGCTTTGCATCCATTTTTGTTTTTTGTGGTTAACAGGCTCAAAAACACTCAAAATATAACTTTTTGGTAATGTTATTCTATTTCTTCATATTGGTTTGCATCCGTTTTAGCGTTTTTATACGTTAAATACAAAAAAGACACGTTTTCAGTAATTTTGTTTTTCATTCCTATATTGAGTGACTTCCATATTATTAATGCTTTTGATTACTAACATGCTAAAAAAGAAAACACTCAAAAGAGAAGTTTCTGGTAAAGTCGTGTAATTTCCCCATATAGGTGGCTTTGGATGCACTTTAGGGTTTGGTACATAACAGTCCGAAAAAAAAGCTAAAATTAACTTTTTTGATAATGTTCTTTTTTCCACATAATTTCATTGAATTTTGCCAGACTTTCGACATCTCAGTACCTATGAATATGAATAACCAAAAAAAAAAAAATGCTATTTTTTTATTTATTTTTTTTTATTTTTTTCTCTATAAAGAGTGTTATTTGTGGCTTTTAACTTTTTGGTAATTAAGAAACTTAAAAACACTCATAATACACGTTTCTCGTAATGTTTTTTCGTTTCCCAAACATGTATTTAAGTGTTTTTATAGCTAACATGATCAAAAACACTCAAAATACGTGTTTTTGGTAGTTACTCTGTTACTCCATAAAGGGTGTTTTGTATACGTTTTAGCGTTTTTGTATGTAAGGAGCTCAAAAATCTTAAAGGGAAGTTCTTGGTAAAAATTGGTTTTATCCCTATGTATTGGGATTGACCTGCTTTTAAGTGCTTTATTTCCTACCACGCTCAAAAACACTCAAAAAAACTTTTTTATGTTAATGTCATTTTTTTCCCACATTTTTATCCCACAATATTTTGCATGCAATTTGGGGTTTTGGTAACTAAGAATGTGAAAAACACCAATAATACACATATTTGGTAAGCTTTTTCTTTTTTTTTTATTTTTCGTAAAATTTGGTTTTATTCTAATGTAATGTGATTGTTCTGCTTTTTAGTGCTTTGTTGCATAAAACGCTCAAAAAACACTCAAAAGACACTTTTCTGGTAATGTCATTTATTTCCCACGTAAAGCTAGTTTCGCTTGTAATTTGGGATTTTCGTAACTAAATATGTGAAAAACACTCAAAATACACACATTTTGTAAGGTAATTCTGTTTCTCAATTAAAAGTGTTATTCATGAGTTTCATCATTTTTGTATCTAAGAAACTTCTTTAGGTAGGTACACGAGTTTTATGTGTTTTTTGCCTTTTGGTTCTTTTGGAACTATAAAACACTCATTATACACGTTTCTCAGAATGTCCTTTTGTTTTGCAATACTTTGCATCCAGTTTTGCATTTTTTTAAGTAACAAGCTCAAAACATTCAAAATATACATTTTTTTGTAATGTTATTATATTTCTTCATATTGTTTGCATCCTTTTTAGCGTTTTTCTACGTAAAACACTGAAAAGACACGTTTTCAGTAATTTTGTTTTTGATTCCCATATTGAGTGACTTCCATGTTATTATCGTTTTGGTGCCTAACATACTGAAAAACACTCAGAAATAAGGTTTCTCGTAGAGTCGTTTAATTTCCTTATGTAGGTGGCTTTGTATTTACTTTAGAGTTTGGTACATAACCTTCCGAAAGAAAAGCTAAAATTAACTTTTTTGATAATATTCTTTTATCACATATTTGCCCAGAATTTTCCCAGAATTTTGGCATATCGGTACCTATGAAGATGAATAACAAAAAAAAAAAATAATTGCCCTTTTTTTATATATTTATTTATTTTTTCTTTATAAAGAGGTTTTTGGTTCTTAAGGAACTTAAAAAACACTCATAATACACGTTTCTCGTAATGTCCTTTCGCTTCCCAAACATAGGGTTCTTTGCATGTGTTTTCGCGTTTTTATAGGTAGCATGATTAAAAACACTCAAAAATACATGTTTTTTGGTAATGTTATTCTAATTCTCCATAAAGGGTATTTTGCATTCGTTTTAGCGTTTTGGTATATAAGAAGCTCAAAAAAATTTAATGGCAAGTTCTTGGTAAAAGTTGGTTTCATTCCCATGTAATGTTATTGCCCTGCTTTTTAGTGCTTTATTGCCTAACACGCTCAGAAACACCCAAAGTCACTTTTCTGGTAATGTCATTTCTTACCAACATAAAGCTAGTTTGCATGCAATTTGGGGTTTTCTTAAATAAGAATGTGAAAAACACTTAAATTATACGCGTTTCGTAAGGTTATTATGTTTCTCATTTAAGAGTGTTATTCATGAGTACCAGCGTTTTGGTAACTAAGAAACTTCTCCATATACACGAGTTTTTGCGTGTTTTGCCTTCTGGTTCTTGTGAAACTATAAAACACTCATTATTCACGTTTCTTGTAATGTCCTTTTGTTTCCCAATATAGAGTGCTTTGCATCCTTTTTCGCGTTTTTTGTAGGTAACAAGATTAAAAACACTCATAATATACCTTTTTGGTAATATTCTATTTCTTCATATTTGTTGGTTTGCATCTGTTTTAGCGTTTTCCTACCTAAAACACAGAAAAGACACGTTTTCAGTATTTTGTTTTCAATTCTCATATATTGTGACTTCAATATTATTTATCGTTTTGATGCCTAACAAGCTTAAAATCACTCAAAAGACAGATTTCTAGTAAAATCGTTTAATTTCCTCATATAGGTGGCTTTGCATGCACTTTAGGGTTTGGTAAATAACAGTTCGAAAAAAAAAACCTAAAATTAACTTTTATCACATAATTGCCCTAAATTTTGCCAGAATTTTGATATCTCTATCCCTATGAAGATGAATAAAAAAAATTTAAAAAATTCCTATTTTTCTATTTATTTAATTTTTTTTTTTTCCTAAATAAAGAGTGTTACTTGTGGGTTTTAGCTTTTTGGTTCTTAAGCAACTTAAAAACCCTCATAATACACGTTTTTCGTAACATCCTTTCCTTTCCCAAACATAAGGTTCTTTCCATGTATTTAAGCATTTTTATAGATAACATGATTAAAAAAAACTCAAAATACCTAATGTTATTTTGTTTCTATATAAAGTGTGTTTTGCATGGATTTTAGCGCATATAAGGAACTGAAAAAAACCTAAAGGCAAGTTCTTGGTAAAAGTAGGTTTTATTCCATGTAATGTGATTGCCCTGCTTTCTAGTGCTTTATTGCCTAACACTCTCAAAAACACTCAAAAGACACTTTTCTGGTAATGTCATTTTTTCCCACATAAAGCTATATTCGCATGGAATTTTTTTTTTTTTTTTTAACTAAGAATGTGAAAAAAAAACACTGAAAATACACGCATTTAGTAAGGCTGTTCTGTTTTTCAATTAATAGTGTTATTCATGAGTTTCAGCATTTTGGTGTCTAAGAAAATTCTCCATATCTACAAGTTGTTGTGTTTTTTCCCTTGTGGATCTTGTGAAACTATAAAACACTCATTATTCCCGTTTCTTGTAACGTCCTTTTGTTTCCCAATATAGAGTGCTTTGCATGCATTTTCGCGTTTTTTGTAGGTAACAAGTTCAAAATCACTCAAAATATACCTTTTTGGTGATGTTTTTCTATTTTTATCGTATTGGTTAGTTTGCATCCGTTTTAGCGTTTTTCTAAGTAAAACACTGAAAAGACATGTTTTCAGTAATTTTGTTTTGGATTCCCATATTGAGTGACTTCAATGGTATTTATCGTTTTGGTGCCTAACATGCTAAAAAACACTCAAAAGGCAGGTTTCTTGTAAAGTCGTTTAATTTCCATATTTATTTGGCTTTGCATGCACTTTAGGGTTTGGTACATAACAGTCCGAAAAAAAAGCTAAAATTAACTTTTTTTTATAATGTTCTTTTTTTTCCACATAAATTCCCTGAATTTTGCCAGCATTTTGGCATCTTGGTGTCTATGAAAATCAATATCAAAAAAAGCTATTTTATTTATTTATTTTTTTCTCAATAAAGAGTGTTATTTGTGGGTCTTAACGTTTTGGTACTTAAAGAACTTAAAAACGGTCTTAATACACGTTTCTTGTAATGTCCTTTCGTTTCCCAAACATAAGATTCTTTCCATGTTTTTGAACATTTTTATAGGTAACATGATCAAAAACACTTAAAACACATGTTTTTAGTAATGTTATTCTGCTTCTCCATGAAAGAGTTTTTTGCATGCGTTTTAGCGTTTTGGTTTGTAAGGAGGTCAAAAACACTTCAATGCAACTTTTTGGTAAAAGTTGGTTTTATTTCCATGTAATGTGACTGCCCTTTTTTTTTATGATTTATTGTCTAACACGCTCAAAAACACTCAAAAGACACTTCTGGTAATGTCATATTTTTTCCAACATAGTTTTGCGTGCTATTTGGGGTTTTGCTAACTAAGAATGTGAAAAACACTCAAAATACACGCATTTGGTAAGGTTGTTCTGTTTCTCAATTAATATTGTTATTCATGAGTTTCAGCATTTTGGTATCTAAGAAACTTCTTTATATACAGGAGTTTTTTGCGTTTTTTACCTTGTGGTTCTTGTGAACCACAAGTTCTTTTGCTCAAAAGTAATAAGACACTCATTATACACGTTTATCACGTCCTTTTGTTTCCCAATAGGGAGTGCATTGCATCCATTTTCGCGTTTTTTGTAGGTAACAAGCTCAAAAACACTCAAAATATACCTTTTTAGTAATATTATTTTATTTCTTCTTATTGGTTGGTTTGCATCCGTTTTAGCGTTTTTCTACGTAAAACACCGAAAAGACATGTTTTCAGTAATTTTTTTTAAGATTCTTATATAGAGTGACTTGCATGTTATTTACAGTTATGGTGTCTAACAAGCTGAAAAATACTCATAAGACAGTTTTCTGGCAAAGACGTTTAATTTTCCCATATAGGTGGCTTTGCATGCAATTTAGGGTTTGGTACATAACAGTACGAAAAAGAAGCTAAAATTAAGTATTTTGATAATTGACTTATAATTTCCTGAATTTTCCCCAAATTTTGGCATCTCGGTACCTGTGAAGATGAAAAGAAAAGAAAAATATCGTATTTTTTTTATTTATTTATTTTTTTCTCAATAAAGAGTGTTATTTGTGGATTTTAGCTTTTTGGTAAATAATGATCTTAAAAACACTCATAAGACACGTTTCTCGTAACGTCCTTTCGTTTCCCAAAAATAGGGCTCTTTGCATTTATTTAAGCGTTTTTATTGGTAACATGATCAAAAACACTCAAGATATATGTTTTTGGTAATGTTATTCTCTTTCTCAAAAAAGTGTGTTTTCCATGCGTTTTAACGTTTTGGTATATAAGGAGCTGAAAACACTTAAAGGCAAGTTCTTGGTAAAAATTGATTTTACTGACATGTAACGTGATTCCACTGCTTTTTAGTGCTTTATTGCCTATCACGCTCAAAAACACTCAAAAGACACTTCTTTTTCCCACATAAAGGTGGTTTCGCATGAAATTTGAGATTTTGGTAACTAAGAATGTGAAAATCACTCAAAATACACGCATTTAGTAAAGTTGTTATGTTTCTCAATTAAGAGTGTTATAAGTTTCATCATTTTGGTATCTAAGAAACTTCTCCATAAACACGATTTTTTGCGTTTTTTGCCTTGTGGTTCTTTTGAACTATAAAACATTCATTATAGACTTTTCTCGCAATGTCCCTTTCTTTCCCAATATAGAGTGCTTTGTATTAATTTTCGCGTTTTTTTTGTAGGTAACAAGCTCAAAAACACTCAAAATATACCTTTTTGGTAATGTTTTTCTACTTCTTGATATTATTTAGAAAAAATAGGAATTTTTTTTTTTTCATCTTCATAGGTACCGAGATGCTAAAATTCTAGAAAAATTCAGGAAAATTATATGAACAAAAGAATATTATCAAAAAAGTTAATTTTAGCTTTTTTTTCGGACTGTTATGTAAGAAACCCTAAAGTGCATACAGAGCCTCCTACATGAGGAAATTAAACGACCTTACCATAAATCTGTCTTTTGAGTGTTTTTCAGGATGTTAGGCACCAAAACGATAAATAATAAGGAACTCACTCTATATGGGAATCCAAACCAAAATTACTGAAAATGTATCTTCTCAGTGTTTTACGTAGAAAAACGCAAAAACTCAAGCATATAAAGAAGTTTTTAGATACCAAAATGCTGAAACTCATGAAAAACAATCTTAATTGAGAAACAGAACAACCTTAGCAAATGTGTGTATTTTGAGTGTTTTTCATATTCCTAGTTAGCAATACCCAAATTCACATGCGAAACTAGCTTTATGAGGGAAAAAATAACATTACCAGAAGTGTCTTTTAATTGTTTTTGAGCGTGTTAGGCAATGAAGTACTAAAAAGCAGGGCAATCACATTACATGGGAATAAAACCAACTTTTACCAATAACTTGCCAATATGTGTTTTTGAGCTCCTTACCTACCAAACCGCTAAAACGCATGGAAAACAAATAATATAGAGAAACAGAATAACATTACCAAAAAACATGTATTTTGAGTGTTTTTGATAATTACCAAAAAACTTAATTATAGGAGCTAAAAACACTTAAAGGCAAGTTCTTGGTAAAAATTGATTTTACTGACATGTAACGTGATTCCACTGCTTTTTAGTGCTTTATTGCCTATCACGTTCAAAAACACTCAAAAGACACTTTTCTTTTTCCCACATAAAGCTGGTTTCGCATGAAATTTGGGATTTTGGTAACTAAGAATGTGAAAAGCACTCAAAATACACGCATTTAGTAAAGTTGTTATGTTTCTCAATTTTTTCTCAATTTTTTCTCAATTTTTCGGATTATTATATACCAAATCCTAAAATGCATGCAAAGCCACATATATAGGGAAGTTAAACGACTTTACCAGAAACCTGTGTTTTCAGTGTTTCTTAGCATGTTAGGCACCAAAACGATAAATAATATGGAAGTCAGTCAATATGTGAATCAAAAACAAAATTACTGAAAACGTATCTTTTCAGTGTTTTAAGTAGAAGAACGCTAAAGTGGATGTAAACCAACCTATATGAAGAAATAGAATAACATTACCAAAAAGATATGTTTTGAGTGTTTTTGATCTTGTTACCTACAAAACAATGCAAAATGGATATAAAGCACTCTATATTAGGAAACAAAAGGACATTACGAGAAACGTGTATAATGAGTGTTTTATAATTTTAAAAAGAACCAAAAGGCAATTAACGAGAAAACTCGTGTATATAGAGAAATTTCTTACATACCAAAATGATGAAATACATGAATAACACTTTTAATTGATAAACAGAACTACCTTACCAAATTGTGTATTTTCAGTGTTTTTCAGATTCTTAGTTACGAAAATGCCAAAATACATGCGAAACTACCTTCATGTGGGGAAAAAAAAATGACATAACCAAAAAAGTGTCTTTTAGTGTTTTTCAGCGTGATATGCAACAAAGCTCTAAAAAGCAGAACAATGACATTACATGGGAATAAAACCAACTTTTACGAAGAACTTGCCTTAAAGTGTTTTTTTTTTAACTCCTTCAATACCAAATCGCTAAAACGCATGCAAAACAAACTTTACGGAGAAACAGAATAACATTATCAAAAACATGTATTTTGAGAGTTTTTGATCATTTAACCTATAAAAACGCTTAAATACATGTAAAGAACCCTATGTCTGTATAACAAAAGGACATTACGAAAATCGTGTATTATGAGTGTTTTTAAGTTCCTTAAGTACTAAAAACCTAAAACCCACAAACAACACTCTTTATAGAGAGAAAAACAAATTTTTTTTTGTTATTTATCTTCATAGGTACCGAGATGCCAAAATTCTGGCAAAATTCATGGAAATTTTGTAAAAAAAAAAAAAAACATTATAAAAAAATAATTTTTAGCTTTTTTCCGGAGTTATATTTAAACCCTTAAGTGCATGCAAATCCACCTATATGGGAAATTACACGACTTTACCAGAAACCTGTCTTTTGAGTGTCTTTCAGCAATTTCAACAATATTACTGAAAACTTGTCTTTTCAGTGATTTACGTAGAAAAACGCTAAAACGGATGTAAACAAACCAATATGAAGAAATAGAATAACATTAACAAAAGGATATATTTTGATGTGTTTTTGAGCTTGATACCTACAAAAAATGCAAAAATAGATGGAAAGCACTTTATATTGGCAAAGAAAACGACATTACGAGTAACGTGTATGAGTGTTTTATAGTTTGACAAGAACCAAAAGGTAAAAAACTCAAAAACTCGTGTACAAAAAGAAGTTTCTTACATACCAAAAAGCTGAAACTCATAAGTAACAATTTTAATTTTAAAACAAAAATATCTTACCAAATGTGTGTATTAAAAAAGTTTCTTACATACCAAAATGCTGAAACTCATGAATAACACTTATAATTAAGGAATAGAACAACCTTACTAAATTCCTGTGTTTTGAGTTTTTTTAACATTTTTAGTTACCAAAACCCCAAATTCCATGCAAAACTAGCTTTTTGTTGGAAAAAATATGATATTACCAGAAAAGAGTCTTTTGAGTGTTTTTGAGCGTGTTAGACAATAAAGCACGAAAAAGCTGGGCAATCACATTACATGGGAATAAAAACAACTTTTACCAAGTACTTGCCTTTAAGTGTTTTTGAGCTCATTACATACCAAAACGCTAACACGCATGCAAAACACTTTTCATGGACAAGCAGAATAAAATTACAAAAAACATATATTTTGAGTGTTTTTTATCATGTTATCTATAAAAACGCTTAAATACATGCAAAGAACCCTATGTTTGCGAAACGAAAGGACATTACGATAAATGTGAATTATAAGTATTTTTATGTTCCTTAAGTACCAAAAAGCTAAAACCCACAAATAATACTCTTGATTTAGAAAAAAATAAAAATAAAAAAAGGATTTTTTTTTTTGTTATTCATCTTCATAGGTACAGAGATGCCAAAATTCTGGGAAAATTCAGAGCTATTATATGATAAAAAAAAATATCAAAAAAGTTAATTTTAGCTTTTTTTTCGGACTATTATTTACCTAACTCTAAAGTGCATCCAAACACTCCTATATGAAGAAATTAAACGACCTTACCAGAAATCTGTTTTTTTGAGTGTTTTTCAGCATGTTAGGCACCACAACGATAAATAATAAAGAACTCACTCTATATGAGAATCCAAAACAAAATTGCTGAAACCGTGTTTTTTGTGTGCTTTACGTAGAAAAACGCTAAAACGGATGCAAACCAACCAATATCAAGAAATAGAAAAACATTACCAAAAAGGTATATTTTGAGTGTTTTTGAGCTTGTTACCTACAAAAAAAACGAAAATTGATGCAAAGCACTCTATATTAGAAAACAAAAGGACTTTGCAAGAAAAGTGTATAATGAGTTTTTTTTAAAGTTCAAAAGAACCAAAAGGCAAAAAACACAAAAACTCGTGTATATGGAGAAGGTTAATAGATACCAAAATACTGAAACTCATGAATAACACTCTTAATTGAGAAACAGAACAATCTTACTAAATGCGTGTATTTTGAGTGCTTTTCACATTCTTAGTTACCAAAACCCCAAATTGCATGCGAAACCACCTTTATGTGAGAAAAAAATGACATTACCAGAAAAATGTCTTTTGAGTGTTTTTGAGCGTGTTAGGCAAAAAAGGACTAAAAAGCAAGGCAATCACATTACATTGAAATAAAACCAATTTTTAACAAGAACTTGCCTTTAAGTGTATTTGAGCTCCTTATATACCAAAACACTAAAATGCATGCAAAATACATTTTATGGTGAAACAGAATAACATTACCAAAAACATGTATTTTCAGTGTTTTTCATCATGTTACCGATAAAAACGCTTAAATACATGCAAAGAACCCTATTTTTGGTAAATGATAGGACATTACGAGAAACGTGTATTATGAGTGTTTTTAAGTTCATTAAGTACGAAAAAGCTAAAAGCCACAAATTACACTATTGAGAAAAAAATAAATCAATAAATAAAAAAATACAATATTTTTTTTATTCTTATTCATCTTCACAGGTAACAAGATGCCAAAATTTGTGCAAAGTTCAGGAAATTATATGAAATAAGAACATTATCAAAAAAGTTAAATTTAGTTTTTTTTTCGGACTGTTATGTACCAAACCCCTAAAGTGCATGCAAAGCCACCTATATGGGGAAATTAAACGTCTTTGCCAGAAAACTGTCTTATGAGTGTTTTTCAGCAGGTTAGGAACCAACACGATATAACCCAAGGAAGTCAATCTATACGGTAATCCAAAACAAAATTACTGAAAACATGTCTTTTCGGTGTTTTACGTAGAAAACGCTAAAACGGATGGAAACCAACCAAAATAAAGAAATAGAATAACATTACCAAAAAGGTATATTTTGAGTGTTTTTGAAATTGATACCAAAAAAGACGCAAAAATGGATGGAAAGCACTCTATATTGGAAAGCAAAAGGCACCAAAAAGCATGTTAGGCACCAAAACGATAAATAATATGAAAGTCACTCTATATGGAAATCCAAAACAAAATTACTGGAAACGTGTCTTTTAAAAGATTTACGTAGAAAAACGCTAAAACGGATGCAAACCAACCAATATGAAGAAATATAATAACATTACCAAAAAAGTTTATTTTGTGTGTTTTTGAGGTTGTTACATAAAAAAAAAACGCGAAAATGGATGCATAGCACTCTATATAAGGAAAAAAAAAGGACATAATGAGAAACTTGTATAATGAGTGTTTTATAGTTTCACCAGAATCACAAGGCAAACAACGCAAAAACTCGACTGTATGTAGAAGTTTCTAAGATACCAAAATACTGAAACTCATGAATAACACTCTTAATTCTTACTAAATGCGTGTATTTTGAGTGTTTTTTTACATTCTTAGTTACCAAAACCCCAAATTCCATGCGAAACTAGCTTTATATGGGAAAAAAATGACATTACCAGAGAAGTGTCTTTCATTGTTTTTGAGCGTGTTAGGCAATAAAGCATTAAAAAGCAGGACAATCACATCACATGGGAATAAAACCAACTTTTACGAACAACTTGCGTTTTATTATTTTTGACACGCATTTAGTAAGGTTGCTCTATATCTCAATTAAGAGTGTTATTCATGAGTTTCAGCATATAGACGAGTTTTTGCGTTTTTTTGCCTGATGTTTTCTTTTAACTATAAAACATTCATTTTACAATTTTCTCGCAATGTCCCTTTGTTTCCCAATATAGAGTGCAGTTCCCAATACATAGAATGAGTTCTTTATTATTTATCGTTTTGGTGCCTAACATGCTGAAAAACACTCAAAATACAGATTTCTGGTAAGATCTTTAATTTCATCATATGGGAGGCTTTGCATGTCTTTTCAGTGTTTTTAAACGTGTTACGCAATAAAGCACTAAAAGCCAGGGCAATCACATTATATGGGAATAAAACCAAATTTTACCATGAACATGCCTTAAGTGTTTATGAGCTCCTTACATACCAAAACGCTAAAACACATGCAAAATTCATTTTATGGAGAAACAGAATAACATTACCAAATACATGTATTTTGAGTGTTTTTGATCATATTATCTATAAAAACGCTTAAACACTTCCAAAGAACCTTATGTTTGGGAAACGAAAAAAACATTACGAGAAACGTGTATTATGAGTGATTCCTTCAGTACCAAAAAGCTAAAACCAACAAATAACACTCTTTAGAAAAAAAAAAATAATAAAAAAAATAGGATTTTTTTTTTTGTTATTCATCTTTATAGGTACCGAGATGCCAAAATTATGCTAAAATTCAGGGAATTTATGTGCAAAAAAGAACATTATCATAAAAGTTAATTATAGCTTTTTTTTCGGATTGTTATGTACCAAACACTAAAGTGCATGGAAAGCCACATATATAGGGAAGTTAAACGACTTTACCTTTCTCTTTAGTGTTTTTTTAGCATATTAGGCACCAAAACGATAAATAATATGGAAGTCAGTCAATATGTGAATCAAAAAGAAAATTACTGAAAACGTGTCTTTTCATTCTTTTACGTAGAAAATCGCTAAAGCGGATAGAAACCATCTTATATCAAGAAATAGAATAACATTACCAAAAAAGATATATTTTGAATGTTTTTCAGCCTGTTACCTACAAATAATGCAAAAATGGATGTAAAGCACTCTATATTAGGAAACAAAACGACATTACGAGAAACGTGTATAATGAGTGTTTTCTAGTTTTAAAAGAACCACAAGGCAACAAACGAAAAAACTCGTATATATAGAGAAATTTCTTACATACTAAAGTGAATAAATGCATGAATAACACTTTTAATCCATTAACAGAACTACCTTACCAAATTGTGTATTTTGAGTGTTTTTCACATTCTTAGTTACGAAAATGCCAAATTACATGCGAAACTAGTTTCATGTGGGAAAAAAAAATGACATTACCAGAAAAGTGTCTTTTGAGTGTTTTTCAGCGTGATATGCAACAAAGCACTAAAAAGCAGAACGATCACATTACATGAGAATAAAACCAATTTTTACAAAGAATTTGCCTTTGTGTTTTTTAACCCCTTATATATCAAACCGCAAAAACGCTTGCAAAACAAACTTTATGGAGAAACAGAATTTTTTTTTTTTTTTTTTTTTTACGTCTAGTTTTCCCTAGTCTGTTAGGGCTGAGACGGTGCCTCCTGATGAAGAACTTTTGGATTTGGCATTTGGGAACCGTTACCCCGAGTGGATGCCCTTCCTACCCTCGGACCGTAGCCAGGATCCGAACCCGTGCGCCTGATGACCACTTGGCCCCCAAAGCGCGCGCGGTGCCACTGTACCACGGCGGCTCCTTATGGAGAAACAGAATAACTACCAAAAACATGTATTTTGAGTGTTTTTGATCATGTTATCTATAAAAACGCTTAAGTACATGCAAAGAACATTATGTTTGGGAAATAAAAGGAAATTATGTGGAAAAAAGGAATATTATCGAAAAAGTTAATTTTACCTTTTTTTCGGAGTTATGTACCAAACCATAAAGTGTATGCAAAGCCACCTATTTGGGAAAATTTAACGTCTTTACAAGAAACCTGTCTTTTGAGTGATTTTCCGCATGTTAGGCACCAAAACGATAGATAATATGAAAGTCACTCTATATGGAAATCCAAAACAAAATTACTGAAAACGTGTCTTTTAAAAGATTTACGTAGAAAAACGCTAAAATGGATGCAAAGCAACCAATATGAAAAAAATAGCATAATATTACCAGAAAAGTATATTTTGTGTGTTTTTGAGCTTGTTACATAAAAAAAAAACGCAAAAATGGAGGCAAAGCACTGTATATTAGGAGAAAAAGGGACATAACGAGAAACGTGTATAACGCAAAAACTCGTCTGTGTGGAGAAGTTTCCAAGATACCAAAATGCTGAAACTCATGAATAACACTCTTAATCAAGAAACACAGCAACCTTACTAAATGCGTGTATTATGAGTGTTTTTTTTTTACATTCTTAGTTACCAAAACCCCAAATTCCATGCGAAACTAGCTTTATATGGGAAAAAAAAGACATTACCAGAAAAGTGTCTTTGAGTATTTTTGAGCGTGTTAGGCAATAAAGCACTAAAAAGCAGGGCAATAACATTACATGGGAATAAAACCATCTTTTACGAAGATCTTGCCTTTTAGTGTTTTTGACACGCATTTAGTAAGGTTGTTCTTTTTCTCAATCAAGAGTGTTATTCATGAGTTTCAGCATTTTGGTATCTAGGAAACTTCTCCATATACACGAGTTTTTGCGTTTTTGCCTTGTGGTTTTTTTGAACTATAAAGCATTAATTATACACTTTTCTCGCAATGTCCCTTTGTTTCCCAATAGAGGGTGCTTTGCATCAATGTTTGCGTTTTTTTGTAGGTAACAAGCTCAAAAACACTCAAAAAATACATTTTTAGTAATGTTTTTCTGCTTCTTTATATTGGTTGGTTTGCATCAATTTTAGCGTTTTCTACGTAAAACACTGAGAAGACACGTATTCATTAATTTTCTTTTCCATTCCTACATAGAGTGAGTTCCGTATTATTTATCGTTTTGATGCCTAACATGCTAAAAAAAACACTCAAAAGACAGATTTCTGGTAAGGTCTTTAATTTCCTCATATGCGAGGCTTTGCATGTCTTTTGAGTGTTTTTGAGCGTGTTACGCAATAAAGCACTTAAAGGAAGGTCAATCGCATTACTTGGGAATAAAACCAAATTTTACCAAGAACGCGTTTAAGTGTTCTTGACCTCCTTACTTACCAAAACGCTAAAACGCATGGAAAATACATTTTATGGAGGAAGAGAATAATATTACCAAATACATGTATTTTGAGTGTTTTTGATCATGTTATCTATAAAAACTCTTAAATACATGCAAAGAACCTTATGTTTGGGAAACGAAAGGACATTACGAGAAACGAGTATTATGAGTGTTTTTTTAAGTTCCTTCAGTACCTAAAAGCTAAAACCCATAAATAACACTCTTTATTTAGAAAATAAATAATAAAAAATTAAAAAATAGGATTTTTTTTTCTTTTTTTTTTGTTATTCATCCTTATAAGTACCGACATGCCAATATTCTGCAAAAATTCAGGGAATTTATGTGGAAAAAAGAGCATTACCAAAAAAGTTAATTATAGCTTTTTTTCGGATTATTATGTAACAAACCCTAAACTGCATGCAAAGCCACCTATATAGGGAAGTTAAACGACTTTACCAGAAACCTGTCTTTTCAGTGTTTTCAGCATGTTAGGCACCAAAACGATAAATAATATGGAAATCAGTCAATATGTGAATCCAAAACAAAATTTCTGAAAACGTGTCTTTTCAGTGTTCTGCGTAGAAAAACGCTAAAGTGGATGCAAACCAAACTATATGAAGAAATAGAATAACATTACCAAAAAGATCTATTTTGAGTGTTTTTGAGCTTGTTACAAAAAATGCAAAAATGGATGTAAAGCACTTTATATTAGGAAACAAAAGGACATTGCGAGAAACGTGTATAATGAGTGTTTTATAGTTTTAAAAGGACCATAAGGCAATAAACGCAAAAACTCGTGTATATAGAGAAACTTACCAAATGATAAAATGCATGAATAACACTTTTAATCGATAAACAGAAGTACCTTACCAAATTGTGTATTTTGAGTGTTTTTCACATTCTTAGTTACGAAAATGCCAAATTACATGCGAAACTACCTTCATGTGGGAAAAAAATGACATTATAAAAAAAGTGTCTTTTTTAGTGTTTTTGAGCGTGATATGCAACAAAGCACTAAAAAGCAGAACAATCACATTACATGGGAATAAAACTAACTTTTACGAAGAACTTGCCTTTAAGTGTTTTTTAACTCCTTACATACGAAATTGCTAAAACGCATGCAAAACACCCTTTATGGTGAAACAGAATAACATTACCAAAAAACATGTATTTTGAGTGTTTTTGATCATGTAACCTATAAAAATACTTAAGTACATGTAAAGAACCCTATGTTTGTATAACAAAAGGACATTACGAAAATCGTGTATTATGAGTGTTTTTAAGTTCCTTAAGTACCAAAAAGCTAAAACCCCACAAATAACACTCTTTATAGAGAGAAAAAAAAAATTGTTATTCATCTTCATAGGCACGGAGATGCCAAAATTCTGGCAAAATTCATGGAAATAAAAAAAAAATAAAAATCAATGTAAAAAAAAATAATTTTAGCTTTTTGCCGGAGTTATGTACAAACCCTGAAGTGCATGCAAATCTACCTATATGGGGAAATTACACGACTTTACCAGAAACCTGTCTTTTGAGTGTTTTTCAGCAATTTCAACAATATTACTTAAAACGTATCTTTTCAGTGATTTACGTAGAAAAACGCTAAAACGGATGTAAACAAACCAATATGAAGAAATAGAATAACATTACCAAAAATATATATTTTGATGTGTTTTTTGAGCTTGTTACCTACAAAAAATGCAAAAATGGATGGAAAGCAATTCATATTGGCAAAGAAAAGGCCATTACGAGAAACGTATATTAGTGTTTTATAGTTTCAAAAGAACCACAAGGTAAAAACCTCAAAAACTCGTGTACATAAAGAAGTTTCTTACATACCAAAGAGCTGAAACTCATGAAAACACTTTTAATTTTAAAATAGAAATACCTTACCAAATATGTGTATTAGAAAAGTTTCTTACATACCAAAATGCTGAAACTCATGAATAACACTTTTAATTAAGAAATAGAACAACCTTATTAAATGCCTGTGTTTTGAGTTTTTTTTCACATTCTTAGTTACCAAAACCCCACATTCCATGCAAAACTAGCTTTATGTGGGAAAAAAATGATATTACCAGAGGTGTCTTTTGAGTGTTTTTGAGCGTGTTAGGCAATAAAGCACTAAAAAGCAAGGGAATCACATTACATGGGAATAAAAACATTTTTTTACCAAGAACTGTTTTTGAGCTCATTACATACCTAAACGCTAAAACACATGGAAAACATCTCTTATGGAGAAACAGAATAAAATTACCAAAAACATATATTTTGAGTGTTTTTGATCATGTTATCTATAAAAACGCTTAAATGTATGCAAAGAATCTTATGTTTGTGAAACGAAAGGACATTACGAAAAATGTGTATTATAAGTGTTTTTAAGTTCCTAAAGTACCAAAAAGCTAAAACCCACATATAACACTCTTTATTTAGAAAAAAAAGTAAAAATATAAAAAAAAACGATTTTTTTTTATTCATCTTCATAGGTACCAAGATACCAAAATACTAGGAAAATTCAGGGCTATTATATGATAAAAGAAAATTATGAAAAAAAAATTAATTTTAGCTTATTTTTTTCGGACTCTAATGTACCAAACCCTAAAGTGCATGCAAAGACTCCTATATGAGGAAATTTAACGACCTTACCAGATAAGTGATTTTTGAGTGTTTTTCAGCATGTTAGGCACAAACACGAAAAATAATAAGGAACTCACTCTATATGAGAATCCAAAACAAAATTGCTTAAAACATGTCTTCTCAGTGTTTTACGTTGAAAAACGCTAAAACTGATGCAAACCAATCAATATCAAAAAATAGAAAAACATTATTAAAAAGGTATATTTTGAGTGTTTTTGAGTTTGTTACCTATAAAAAACGCGAAAATTGATGCAAAGCACTCTATATTAGAAAACAAAAGGACTTTGCAAGAAAAAGTGTATAATGAGTTTTTTTATAGTTCAAAAGAACCAAAAGGCAAAAAACACAAAAAATCGTATATATGGAGAAGGTTCCTAGATACCAAAATGCTGAAACTCATGAACAACACTCTTAATTGAGAAACAGAACAACCTTACTAAATGCGTGTATTTTGAGTGGTTTTCACATTTTTAGTTACCAAAACCTCAAATTGCATGCGAAACCACCTTTATGTGAGAAAAAAATGACTACCAGAAAAGTGTATTTTAAGTGTTTTTTGAGCGTCATAGGCAATAAAGCACTAAAAAGCAGGGCAATCATATTACATTGGAATAACACCAATTTATTCCAAAAACTTGCTGTTTTTAATGTTTTTAAGCTCCTTATGTACCAAACCGCTAAAACGCATGCAAAACAAATTTTAAGGAGAAACAGAATAACATTACCAAAAACATGTATTTGGAGTGTTTTTGATCATGTTACCAATAAAAACGCTTAAATACATGCAAAGAACCCTATTTTAGGGAAACGAAAGGACATTTCGAGAAACGTGTATTATGAGTGTTTTTAAGTTCCTTAAGTACTAAAAAAGCTAAAACCCACAAATAACACTCTTTATAAAGAGAACAAAAAAAAAATATATAATTTTATCTTTTTATATTCATCTTCATAGGTACTAAGATGCCAAAATTCTGGCACTATTATTTGGGAATAGAAAACAAAATTACTGAAAACGTGTCTTTTCGGTGTTTTACGTAGAAAAACCCTAAAAGAGATGAAAACCAACCAACATGAAGAAATAGAATAACATTACCAAAAAGGTATATTTTGAGTTTTTTTGAGCTTGTTACCTACAAAAATCGCGAAAATGGATGTAAAGCACTACCTATTTGGAAACAAAAGGACATTACGAGAAATATGTATAATGAGTGTCTTATTATTTTCGGGCAAAAGAACGTTTCTCGTAATATTCTTTCGTTTCCCAAAGCTTTTTTATAGATAATATGATCAAAAACACTCAAAATATATATATTTGGTAATGTTATTCTGTTTCTGCATAAAATGTATTTTGCATGCGTTTTAGCGTTTTGGTATGTAAGGAGCTTAAAAACAAAGGCAAGTTCTTGGTAAAATTGGTTAAATTTATTCCAATGTAATGTGACCGAAAAGTAATGTGATACCGAAAAGACACGTTTTCAGTAATTTTGTTTTCGTTTAACAAAAAATATTGCAAGAATTTTGGCATATTAGTACCTATGAAGATGAATAACAAAAAAAAAATCATATTTTCTTTTCTTTTTTTTTTTTCTCTCTATAAAGAGTGTTATTTGTGGGTTTTAGTTTTTTTGGTACTTAAGGAACTTAAAAACACTCATAATACTCGTACACGTTTCTTGTAATGTCCTTTCATTTCCCCAAAAATAGGGTTCGTTGCATGTATTTAAGCGTTTTTATTGGTAACAAGATCAAAAACACTCAAAATACATGTTTATGGTAATGTTATTCTGTTTCACCATAAAGTGTATTTTGCATGCATTTTAGTGTTTTGGTATATAAGGAGCTCAAATACACTTAAAGGCAATTTCTTGTTAAAAATTAGTTTTATTCCTATGTAATGTGAATGTCCTCCTTTTTAGTGCTGTATTGCCTAACACGCTCAAAAACACTCAAAAGAAATTTTTCTAGTAGTGTCATTTTTTTCCCACATAAAGCTGGTTTAGCATTCAATTTGGGGTTTTGTTCACTAAGAATGTGAAAAACTCTCAAAATACACGCATTTAGTAAGATTGTTCTGTTTGTCAATTAAGAGTGTTGTTCCAGAGTTTCAGCATTTTGGAATGTAAGAAAAATCTCTATATACACGAGTTTTTGCGTGTTTTGCCTTGTAGTTCTTGTGAAACTATAAAACACTCATTATACACGTTTCTCGTAATGTTATTTTGCTTCCCAATATAGAGTGCTTTCCATCAATTTTTGCGTTTTTTGTAGGGAACAATTTCAAAAACACTCAAAATATACCTTTTTGGTAATGTTATTGAATTTCTTCATATTGTTTGGTTTACATTAGTTTTAGCGTTTTTCTACGTAAAACACCGAAAAGACACGTTTTTCTTAATTTTGTTTTGGATTTCCATATAGAATGACTTTCATGTTATTTTATCGTGTTGGTTCCTAACATGCTGAAAAACACTCTTGAGACCGTTTTCTGGCAAATTTCCCCATATAAGTGGCTTTGCATGCACTTTATGGGTTTGGTATATAACACTCCGAAAAAAAAACCCTAAATATAACTTTTTTGATAATGTTCTTATTTCATATAATTTCCTGAATTTTGCTTGAATTTTGGCACCTCGGTACCTGTGAAGATGAATAAGAAAGAAAAAAATATCATATTTTTTTTTATTTATTTATTGTTTCTCAATAAAGAATATTATTTGTGGCTTTTAGCTTTTTGGTAATTAATGAACTTAAAAACACTCATAATACACGTTTCTCGTAATCTCCTTTCGTTTCCTAAAAATAGTGTTCTTTGCATGTATTTAAGCGTTTTTATTGGTAACATGATCAAAAATACTCAAAATACATGTTTTTGGAAATGTTTTTGTTTCACCATAAAGAGTGTTTTGCATGCGTTTTAGTGTTTTTGTATATAAGGAGCTCAAAAACACTAAAGGATAGTTTTTGGTAAAAATTCGCTTTTCTCCAATGTAATGTGATTGCCCTCCTTTTTAGTGCTTTATTGCCTATCACGCTCAAAAACACTCAAAAAATACTTTTCTGGTAAAGTCTTTTTTTTTCTACAAATCTATTTCCGCATGCAATTTGAAGGTTTTGGTAACAAAGAATGTGAAAAGCACTCAAAATACACGCATTTATTAAGGTTGTTCTGTTTCTCAATTAGGAGTGTTATACATGAGTTTTAGCAGTTTTTGTATCTAGAAAACCTCTCCATATACACGAGATTTTGCGTTTTTTTGCCTTGTGGTTCATTTGAACTATAAAACACTCATACAATTTTCTTGCAATGTACTTTTGTTTCCCAATATAGTGTGCTTTGCATCAATTTTCGCGTTTTTTGTAGGTAACAAGCATAAAAACAATCAAAATATACCTTTTTAGTAACGTTTTTTCTATTTTTCGATATTTTCTATTTCTCGATATAGTGTGCTTTGCATCCGTTTTAGCGTTTTTCTACGTAAAACACTAAGAAGACACGTTTTCAGTAACTTTGTTTTGGATTCCCATATAGAGTGAGTTCCTTATTATTTATCGTTTTGGTGCTTAACATGCTAAAAAAAACACTCTAAAAACAGATTTCTGGTAAGATCGTTTAATTTCCTCATATAAAAGGCTTTGCATGCACTTTAGTGTTTGGTACATAACAGTAAAAAAAAAATGCTGAAATTAACTTTTTTGATAATATTCTTTTATCATATGATTGCCCTAAATTTTCACAGAATTTTGGCATCTCGGTACCTTTGAAGATGAATAACAAAAAAAAAAAAATCCTATTTTTTTTTTATTTTTTTATTTTTTATTATCTAAATAAAGAGTGTTTTTGTGGGTTTTAGGTTTTTGGTACTTAAGGAACTTAAAAAACACTCATAATACACGTTTCTCGTAATGTCCTTTTGTTTCCCAAACATAATGTTCTTTCCATGTATTTAAGCGTTTTTATAGATAACATGATGAAAACATTCAAAATACATGTTTTTGGTAGCGTTATTCTGTTTCTCCATAAAGTTTGTTTTACATGCGTTTTAGCGGTTTGGTACATAAGGAGCTCAAAAACACTTAAAGGCAAATTTTTAGTATAAATTGGTGTTATTCCAATGTAATATGATTGCCCTGCTTTTTAGTGCTTTATTGCCTATCACGCTCAAAAAAAACACTTAAAAGACACTTTTCTGGTAATATCATTTTTTCTTACATAATGGTGGTTTCGCATGCAATTTGAGGTTTTGGTAACTAAGAATGTGAAAAGCACTAAAAATACACGCATTAAGTTAGGTTGTTCTGTTTCTCAATTAAGAGTGTTATTCATGAGTTTCAGCATTTTCGTATCTAGGAACCTTTTCCATATACACGAGTTTTTGTGTTTTTTGCCTTTTGGTTCCTTTGAACTATAAAAAATTCATTATACACTTTTCTTGCAAAGTCCTTTTGTTTTCTAATATAGAGTGCTTTGCATCAATTTTCTCGTTTTTTGTAGGTAACAAGCTCAAAAACACTCAAAATATACCTTTTTTAGTAATGTTTTTCTATTTCTTGATATTGGTTGCTTTGCATCCGTTTTAGCCTTTTTCTACGTAAAACACTGAAAAGACACGTTTTCAGCAATTTTGTTTTGGATTTTCATATAGAGTGAGTTCCTTATTATTTATCGTTTTTGTGCCTAACATGCTGAAAAACATTCAAAAAACAGATTTCTGGTAAGGTCGTTTAATTTCCTCATATAGGAGTCTTTGGATGCACTTTAGGGTTTGGTTCATAAAAGCTAAAAAAAATTTTTTTGATAATTTTCTTTTATCATATAATAGATCTGAATTTTCCCAGAATTTTGGCATCTCGGTACCTATTAAGATGAATATCGAAAAAAAAAAAAATAAAAATCCTATTTTTTTTATTTTCTTACTTTTTTTCTAAATAAAGAGTGTTATTTGTGGGTTTTAGCTTTTTGGTACTTAAGGAACTTAAAAACACATAATACACATTTCTCGTAATGTCATTTCGTTTAGCAAACATAAGGTTCTTTCCATGTATTTATGCGTTTTATAGATAACATGATCAAAAACACTCAAAATAAATGTTTTTGGTAATTTTATTCTGTTTTTCCATAAAAGATGTTTTTGCATGCGTTTTAGCATTTTGGTATGTAATAAGCTCAAAATCACTTAAAGGCAAGTTCTTGGTAAAAGTAGTTTTTATTCCCATGTAATGTGATTGCCCTGCTTTTTAGTGCTTTATTGCTTAACACGCTCAAAAACATTCAAAAGACACTTTTCTGGTAATATCATTATTTTTCTCACATAAAGCTAGTTTGTATGGAATTTGGGGTTTTGGTAACTAAGAATGTGAAAAAAAACTCAAAACACAAGCATTTAGTAAGAATGTTCTATTTCTTAATTAAAAGTGGTATTCTTGAGTTTCAGCATTTTGGTATGTAAGAAACTTTTCTAATACACACATTTGGTAAGGTACTTTTGTTTCAAAATTAAAAGTTTTATTCATGAGTTTCAGCTCCTTGGTATGTAAAAAACTTCTTTATGTACACGAGTTTTTGAGTTTTTTACCTTGTGCTTCTTTTGAAACTATAAAACACTCATACACATTTCTCGTAATGTTCTTTTCTTTGCCAATATAAAGTGCTTTCAATATATTTTTGCATTTTTTGTAGGTAACAAGCTCAAAAACACATCAAAATATATTTTTTGGGTAATGTTATTCTATTTCTTCATACTGGTCTGTTTACATCCGTTTTAGCGTTTTTCTCCGTAAATCACTGAAAAGACACGTTTTCAGTAATATTGTTGAAATTGCTGAAAAACACTCAAAAGACAGGTTTCCCGTTTTTTCTAGGTAACAAGCTCAAAAACACTCAAAATATACATTTTAGTAACGTTTTTCTACTTCTTGATAATGGTTGCTTTGCATCCGTTTTAGCGTTTTTCTACGTAAAACTCTGAGAAGACACGTTTTCAGTAACTTTGTTTTGGATTCCCATATAAACTGAGTTCTTTATTATTTATCGTTTTGGTGTCTAACATGCTGAAAAAAACAGATTTCTGGTAAGGTCGTTTAATTTCCTCGTATAGGAGTCTTTGGATGCACTTTAGGGTTTGGTACATAAGAATCCGAAAAAAAAGCTAAAATTAACTTTTTTGATCATTTTCTTTTATCATATAATAGCCCTGAATTTTCCCAGAATTTTGGAATCTCGGTACCTATGAAGATAACAAAAAAAAAAAAATCCTATTTTTTTTATTTTCTAACTTTTTTTTTTTTAAATAATGTGTTATTTCTGGGTTTTAGCTTTTTGGTACTTAAGGAACTTAAAAACACTTATAATACACATTTCTCGTAATGTCTCTTCTTTTCGCAAACATAAGGTTCTTTGTATATATTTAAGCGTTTTTATAGATAACATTATCAAAAACACTCAAAGTATATGTTTTTGGTAATTTTATTCTGTTTCTCCATAATAGGTCTTTTGCATGCGTTTTAGCGTTTTGGTAAGTAATGAGCTCAAAAACACTTAAAGGCAAGTTCATGGTAAAAGATGTTTTTATTCCCATGTAATGTGATTGCCCTGCTTTTTAGTGCTTTATTGCCTAACACGCTGAAAAACACTCAAAAGACACTTTTCATGTAATATATTTTTTCCCACATAAAGCTAGTTTTGCATGGAATTTGGGGTTTTGGTAACTAAGAATGTGAAAAAAAAACTCAAAACACAGGCATTTAGTAAGGTTGTTCTATTTCTTAATTAAAAGTGTTATTCTGGAGTTTCAGCATTTTGGTATGTAAGAAACTTTTCTAATACAAACATTTAATAAGGTATTTCTGTTTTAAAATTAAAAGTGTTATTCATGAGTTTCAGCTTTTTGGTATGTAAGAAACTTCTTTATGTACACGAGTTTTTGAGTTTTTTTATCTTGTGGTTCTTGTCAAACTATAAAATACTCATACACGTTTCTCGTAATGTCCTTTTCTTTGCCAATATAAAGTGCTTTTCATCCATTTTTGCATTTTTTGTAGGTAACAAGATCAAAAACACATCGAAATATATATTTTTGGTAGTGTTATTCTATTTCTTCATATTGGTTGGTTTACATCCGTTTTAGCGTTTTTCTACGTAAATCACTGAAAAGACACGTTTTCAGTAATATTGCTGAAATTGCTGAAAAGCACTCAAAAGACAGGTTTCTGGTAAAGTCGTGTGATTTCCCATATTGGTGGATTTGCATGCACTTCAGAGTTTGTATATAACTCTGGAAGAAAGCTAAAAATTTTTTCATAATTATTTTTTTTTACAAAATTTCCTTGAATTTTGCCAGAATTTTGGCAGATAAATAACAAACAAAAAAAAATTGTTTTCTCTCTATAAAGAGTTTCATTTGTGGGTTTTAGCTTTTTGGTACTTAAGGAATTTAAAAACACTCATAATACACGATTTTCCTAATGTCCTTTTGTTATACAAGCATAGGGTTCTTTACATGTATTTAAGCGTTTTTATATGTTACATGATGAAAAACACTCAAAATACATGTTTTTGGTAATGTTATTCTGTTTCTCCTTAAATGGTGTTTTACTTGCTTTTTAGCGATTTGGTATGTAAGGAGATAAAAAACACTTAAAGGCAAGTTCTTCGTAAAAGTTGGTTTTATTCCCATGTAATGTGATTGTTCTGCTTTTTAGTGCTTTTTTGCATATCACGCTTAAAAACAAAAAAAAAAAGACATTTTTTTGGTAATGTCATTTTTTTTCCCCACATGAAGGTAGTTTCGCGAATAATTTTCGTAAGAATGTGAAAAACACTCAAAATACACAATTTGGTAAAGTAGTTCTGTTTATCGATTAAAAGTGTTATTCATGCATTTCATCATTTTGGTATGTAAGAAATTTTTCTATATACACGAGTTTTTGCGTTTATTGCCTTGTGGTTCTTTTAAAACTATAAAACACTCATTATACACGATTCTCATCATGTCCTTTTGCTTCCTAATGTAGAGTGCTTTACATCCATTTACATCCAAACACTCAAAAATTTTTTTTTTTGGGTAAAGTTATTCTATTTCTTAATATAAATTGGTTTGCATCCGCCTTAGCGTTTTTCTACGTAAAACACTGAAAAGATTCGTTTTCAGTAATTTTGTTTTCGATTCTCATATTGACTGACTTCCATATTATTTATCGTTTTGGTACCTAACATGCTGAAAAACACTGAAAAGACAGGTTTCTGGTAAAGTCGTTTAAATTCCCTATATATGTGGCTTTGCATGCACTTTAGAGTTTGGTACATAACAATCCAAAAAAAAAGCTATAATTATCTTTTTTGGTAATGTTCTTTTTGCCACATAAATTCCCTGAATTTTGGCTTAATTTTGCCATCTCGGTACCTATAAGGATGAATAACAAAAAAAAAACCCATTTTTTTTGTTTATTATTATTTTTTTTTATAAATAGTGTTATTTGTGAGTTTTAGCTTTTAAGTACTGAAGGAACTTAGAAAACACTCATAATACACGTTTCTCGTAATGTCCTCTCGTTTCCAAAACAAAAGGTTCTTTGCATGTATTTAAGCGTTTTTATAGATAATATGATCAAAAACACTCAAAATACATGTATTTGGTAATATTATACTGTTTCTCCATAAAATGTATTTTGCATGCGTTTTATCGTTTTGGTATGTAAGAAGCTCAAAAACACTTAAAGGCTAGTTCTAGGTTTAATTTGGTTCATTCCCATGTAATGTGATTGCCCTGGCTTTTAGTGCTTTATTGCGTAACACGCTCAAAAACACTCAGAAGACATGTAAGGCCTCGCATATGAGGAAATTAAAGACCTTACCAGAAATCTGTCTTTTGAGTGTTTTTCAATATGTTAGGCACCAAAACGATAAATAATAAGGAACTCACTCTATGTACGAATCCAAAAGAAAATTACTGAAAACGTGTCTTCTCAGTGTTTTACGTAGAAAAACACTAAAACTGATGGAAATTAACCAATATTAAGAAGCAGAAAAATATTAATAAAGATGTATATTTTTAGTGTTTTTGGGCTTGTTACCTACACAAAAAAAAAAAAAACGCAAAAATTGATACAAATCACTCTATATTGGGAAAGAAAGGGACATTGCGAGAGAAGTGTATAATGAATGTTTTATAGTTCAAAAAAAAACACAAGGCAAAAAAAGCAAAAACTCGTATATATGGAGAAGTTTCCTAGATACCAAAATGCTGAAACTCATGAATAACACTCTTAATTAAGAAACAGAACAACCTTTCTAAATGCGTGTCAAAAAAACTAAAAGGCAAGTTCTTCGTAAAAGTTGGTTTTATTCCCATGTAATGTGATTGCCCTGCTCTTTAGTGCTTTATTGCTTAACACGCTCAAAAACACTCAAAGACACTTTTCTGGTAATATCATTTCATTCCCACATTTCGCTTGGAATTTGGGGTTTTGGTAACTAAGAATGTAAAAAAACACTCGAAATACACGCATTTAGTAAATTTGCTCTGTTTTTTTTTTATTAAGAGTGTTATTCATGAGTTTCAGCATTTTGGTATCTTAGAAACCTCCACACAGACGATTTTTTGCGTTTTATGCCTTGTGATTCTGGTGAAACTATAAAACACTCATTATACTCGTTTCTCGTTATGTCCTTTTTTTTCCTAATATACAGTGATTTGCATCCATTTTTGCGTTTTTTTTTTATGTAACAAGCTCAAAAACACACAAAATATACTTTTCTGGTAATGTTATTCTATTTTATCATATTGGTTGGTTTGCATTTTTCAACGTAAATCTTTTAAAAGACACGTTTTCAGTAATTTTGTTTTGGATTTCCATATAGACTAACTTTCATATTATCTATCGTTTTGGTGCCTAATATGCGGAAAAACACTCAAAAGACAGGTTTCTTGTAAAGTCGTTAAATTTTCCCAAATAGGTGGCTTTGCATACACTTCATGGTTTGGTACATAAAACCGAAAAAAAGGTAAAATTAACTTTTTCGATAATGTTCTTTTTTCCACATAATTTCCCTGAATTTTGGCAGAATTTTGGCATCTTGGTAACTATAAACATCAATAACAAAAAAATAAAAATGCTACTTTTTTATAAATTTTTTTATTTTTTTTTTCTCTATTAAGAGTGTTATTTGTAGGTTTTAACGTTTTGGTACTTAAGGAACTTAAAAACATTCATAATACACATTTCTCGTAATGTCCTTTCGTTTAACAAATATTGGGATCTTTGCATGTATTTAAGCGTTTTTAAAGGTTTAAGCGTTTAAACACTCAAAAACACTTGTGTGTGATGTGTTTTTCATGCGTTTTAGCGATTTGGTATGTAAGGAGCTGAAAAACACTTCAAGGCAAGTTCTTAGTAAAAGTTTGTTTTATTTCAATGTAATATTTAAGCACTAAATTAAGCACTAAAAAGCCCTGCTTTTTAGTGCTTAATTGCCTAACACGCTCAAAAACACTCACAAGACACTTCTGGTAATGTCATTTTTTTCCCACATGAAGCTAGTTTCATATGCTATTTGGGGTTTTGCTAAGAATGTGAAAAAAAACAATCAAAATACATGCTTTTGGTAATATTGTTCTGTTTCTCGATTAAGATTTTTATTCATTAGTTTCAGCATTTTGGTATCTAAGAAACTTCTTTATATACACGAGTTTTTTGCGTTTTTTGCATTGTGGTTCTTGTGAACCACAAGTTGTTTTACCCGAAAAAAATAATACACTCATTATACACGTTTCTCGTAATGTCCTTTTCTTTCCCAATAGGGAGTGCTTTGCATCCATTTTCGCGTTTTTTTTGTAGGTAACAAGCTCAAAAACAAGGTTACCTACAAAAAAACAAGGTTTTTTTTGTAGGTAACAAGCTCAAAATATACCTTTTTGGTAATGTTATTCTATTTTTTCATATTGGTATTCGTATTAGCGTTTTTCTACGTAAAACACCGAAAAGACACGTTTTCAGTATTTTTTTTTTCTATTCCCAAACAATATTGCCAGAATTTTGGCATTTTAGAGCCAATGAAGATGAATAACAAAAAAAGAAAAAAAATTATTCTATTTTTTTTTCTTTTCTCTCTATAAAGAGTGTTATTTGTTGGTTTTAGGTTTTTGGTACTTAAGGAACTTAAAAACACTCATAATACACGTTTCTCGTAATGTCCTTTCGTTTCCTAAACATAAGGTTCTTTGCATCTATTTAAGCGTTCTTATAAATAACATGATCAAAAACACTCAAAATACATATTTTTGGTAATGTTACTCTGTTTCTTAATAAAGGGTGTTTTGCATGCGTTTTAGCGTTTTGTTATGTAAGGAGTTTAAAAAAAAATTAAAGGAAAGTTCTTCGTAAAACTTGGTTTTGTTCCCATGTAATGCGATTGTTCTGCTTTTTAGTGGTTTTTTGCATATCACGATCAAAACACTCAAAAGTCACTTTTCTTGTAATATAATTTTTTTTTCCCACAAAAAGCTAGTTTCGCATGTAATTTGGGATTTTCGTAACTAAGAATGTGAAAAAGAATCAAAATACACACATTTGGTAAGGAAGTTCTGTTTCTCAATTAAAAGTGTTATTCATGCATTTCAGCATTTTGGTATGTAAGAAACTTCTCTATATACAAGAGTTTTTGCGTTTGTTGCCTTGTGGTTCGTGTGAAACTATAAAACAGTCATTATACACGTTTCACGTAATGTTCTTTTGTTTTTCAATATAGAGTGCTTTCCATCCATATTCCCATTTTTTGTAGGTAACAAGCTGAAAAACACTCAAAATATATCTTTTTGGTAATGTTATTCTATTTCTTCATATTGGTTGGTTTGCATCCGTTTTAACGTTTTTCTTCGTAAATCACTGAAAAGAAACGTTTTCAGTAATATTGTTAAAATTGTTGAAAAACACTCAAAAGACAGATTTCTGGTAAAGTCGTGTAATTTCTCCATATAGGTGGCTTTGCATGCACTTCTGGATTTGGTACATAATTCCGGAAAAAAGCTAAAGTTTTTTTTATAATGTTTTTTTTACATAATTTCCCTGAATTTTGCCTGAATTCTGGCATCTTCATACCTATGTAGATGAATAACAAAAAAAATAAAAATTATTTATTTTTTTCTCTATTTGTGGGTTTTAGTTTTTTGGTACTTGAGGAACTTAAAAACAATCATATTACACGATTTTCGTAATGTCCTTTCGTTACACAGACATAGGGTTCTTTGCATGTATTTAAGCGTTTTTATAGGTAACATGATCAAACACGCTCAAAATACATGTTTTTGGTAATGTTATTCTGTTTCTCCATGTATGTAACACTTAAATGCAAGTTCTTCGTAAAAGTTGGTTTTATTCCTATATAATGTGATTATTCTGCTTTTTAGTGCTTTGTTGCATATCACGCTCAAAAACACTCAAAAGACACTTCTCTGATAATGTCATTTTTTTCCCACATAAAGCTAGTTTCGCACGTATTTTCGGATTTTCGTAACTAAGAATGTGAAAAACACTCAAAATACACACATTTGGTAAGGTAGTTCTGTTTTTAAATTAAAAGTGTTATTCATGAGTTTTAGCATTTTGGTATGTAAGAAACTTCTCTATATACACGAGTTTCTGCGGTTTTTGTCTTGTGGTTCTTGTAAATCTATAAAACAATCATTATACACGTTTCTTTAAATGTCCTTTTGCTTCCCAATATAGAGTGCTTTTACATCCATTTTCGTGTTTTTTGTAGGTAAAAAGCTCAAAAACACTTTTTGGTAATGTTATTCTATTTTTTTCATATTCGTTGCTTTGCATCCGTTTTAGTGTTTTTTCTACGTAAAACACTGAATAGACACGTTTTCAGTAATTTTGTTTTGGATTCACATCTTGACTGACTTCCATATTATTTATCGGTTTTTTGCCTAACTTGCTGGAAAACACTGAAAAGACAGGTTTCTGGTAAAGTCGTTTAATTTCCTCATATAGGTGGCTTTGCATGCTCTTTAGGGTTTGGTAAATAACAATACGAAAAAAAGCTATAATTAACTTTTTTGATTATGTTCTTTTTTCCACATAAATTCCCTGAATTTTGGCAGAATTTTGGCATCTAGGTTCTTATGAAAATCAATACCAAAAAAAATGCTATTTTTTAAATTTTTTTTATTTTTTTTCTCTTTAAAGGCTGTTATTTGTGGGTTTTAACGTTTTGGTACTTAAGGAACTTAAAAACAGTCATAATACACGTTTCTCGTAATGTCCTTTCGTTTCCCAAACATAGGGTTCTTTACATGTATTTAAGCGTTTTTATAGGTAACATGATCAAAAACACTTAAAACACATGTTTTTTGTAATGTTTTTCTGCTTCTCCATAAAGGAGTGTTTTGCATGCGTTTTAGCGTTTTGGTATGTAAGAAGCTCAAAAACACGTAATGGCCAGTTCTTGGTCAAAGTTAGTTTTATTCCCATGTAATATGATTGTCCTGTTTTTAGTGCTTTATTGCATAACACGATCAAAAACACTCAAAAAACACTTCTGGTAAAGTCATTTTTTACCCACATAAAGCTAGTTTCGCATGCTATTTATGATTTTGATAACTAAGAATGTGAAAAACATTGAAAATACACGCTTTGGTAAGGTTGTTCTGTTTTTCAATTAAGATTGTTAATCATGAGTTTCAGCATTTGGTATCACGAGTTTTTACGTTTTTTGCCTTGTGGTTCTTGTGAACCACAAGTTCTTTTGCTCAAAAATAATAAGACACTCATTATACACGTTTCTGGTAATGTCCTTTTGTTTCCCAATAGGGTGTGCTTTGTATCCATTTTCACCTTTTTTTTAAGGTAACAAGCTCAAAAATACTCAAAATATACCTTTTTGGTAATGTTATTCTATTTTTTTCATATTAGTTGGTTTGCATCCGTTTTAGCGTTTTTCTACGTAAAACACCGAAAAGACCCGTTTTCAGTAATTTTGTTTTGAATTCCCATATAGAATGACTTCCATGTTATTTGTCGTTTTGGTGCCTAACATGGTAAGAAACACTCGTAAGACAGTTTTCTGGCAAAGATGTTTGATTTCCCCATATAGGTGAGCATCCACTTTAGGGTTTGATACATAACAGTCGAAAAAACAACTAAAATTAACTTTTTTTTATAATATTCTTATTTCACAAAATTTCATGAATTTTGCCAAAATTTTCGCATCTCGGTACCTCTGAAGATGAATAAGAAAGAAAAAAAAATATCGTATTTTTTATATATTTGTTTTTCTCAATAGAGAGTTATTTGTGGGTTTTTGCTTTTTGGTACTTAATGAATTTAAAAACACTCATAATACACGTTTCTCATAATGTCCTTTCGTTTCCAACAAATAGGGTTCTTAGCGTTTTATTGGTAACATGATAAAAAACACTCAAATTACATGTTTTTGGTAATGTTATTCTGTTCCTCCATCAAGTGTGTTTTGCATGCATTTTAGCGTTTTGTTATATAAGGAGTTCAAAAACAATTAAAGGCAAGTTCTTGGTAAACATTGGTTTTATTCTAGTGTAATGTGATTGCCCTTCTTTTTAGTGCTTTACTGCCTATCACGCTCAAAAACACTCAATAGACACTTTTCTGAAAATGTAATTTTTTTTTTACCACAAAAAGATGGTTTCACAATCAATTTGGGTTTTGGGTAAATAAGAATGTGAAAAACACTCAAAATACACGCATTTAGTAAGGTTGTTCTGTTTCTCAATTAAGAGTGTTATTCATGAGTTTCAGCATTTTGGTGTCTAGGAAACGTCTCCATATACACGAGTTTTTGCGTTTTTCGCCTTGTGGTTCTTTTAACTATAAAACACTCATTATACACTTTTCTCGCAATGTCCCTTTCTTTCCCAATATAGAGTGCCTTGCATCAATTTTCGCGTTTTTTTAAGGTAACAAGCTCAAAAACACTCAAAATGTATCTTTTTGGTAATGTTTTCCTATTTCTTGATATTGGTTGGTTTGCATCCGTTTTAGCGTTTTTCTACGTAAAATACTAAGAAGACACGTTTTAAGTAATTTTGTTTTTGATTTGCATATTGAGTGAGTTCATTGTTATTTATCGTTTTGGTGCCTAACATGCTGAAAAACACTCAAAACACAGATTTCTGGTAAAGTCATTCAAATTCCTCATAGAGCAGGCTTTGCATGCTCTTTAGGGTTTAGTACATAACAGTCCGAAAAAAAAGCTAAAATCAACTTGTTTGATAATATTCTTTTATCGTATAATTGCCCTGAATTTTCCCAGAATTTTGTCATCTCGATACCTATGAAGATGAATGACAAAAAATTTTTTTTTTTTATTTTTTTTATTTATATATTTATTTTTCTAAATAAAGAGTGTCATTTGTTGGTTTTAGCTTTTTTTGTACTTAAGGAACTTAAAAACACTCATAATACATGTTTCTCGTAATGTCCTTTCGTTTCCTAAACATAAGGTTCTTTTCTATGTATTTAAGCGTTTTTATAGATAACATAATGAAAAACACTCAAAATACATGTTTTTGGTAATGTTATTCTGTTTCTCCATAAGGTGTGTTTTGCAGGTATTTTAGCCTTTTGGTATATAAGGAGTTCAAAAATACTTAAATGCAAGTTCTTGATAAAAATTGGTTTTATTCGAATTTAATGTGATTCCCCTGCTTTTTAGTGCTATCACGTTCAAAAACACTCAAAAGACACTTTTTTGGTAATGTCATTTTTTCCCACATAAATCTGATTTCGCATACAATTTTGGGTTTTGGTAACTAAGAATGTGAAAAGCTCTCAAAATACACGCATTTAGTAAGGTTGTTCTATTTCTCAATTAAGAGTGTTATTCATGAGTTTCACCATTTTGGTATCTAAGAATATATAATCCATATATACGAGTTTTTGCGTTTTTTGCCTTGTGGTTCTTGTGAAACCATAAAACACTCATTACACACGTTTCTCGTAATGTCCCTTTCTTTCCCAGTTTAGAGTGCTTTGCATCCATTTTCGCGTTTTGTGGTTAACAGGCTCAAAAACACTCAAAATATACCTTTTTGGTAATGTTATTCTATTTTTTTCATATTGGTTGGTTTGCATCCGTTTTAGCGTTTTTCTACGTAAAACACGGAAGAGACGTTTTCAGTAATTTTCTTTTTCATTCCTATATTGAGTGACTTCCATATTATTATTATTAAAAGGTATATTAATTAATTATTAATTTGATGCCTAACATGCTAAAAAAGAAAACACTCAAAAGAGAGGTTTCTGGTAAAGTTGTGTAATTTCACCATATAGGTGGCTTTGGATGCTCTTTAGGATTTCGTAAATAACAGTCCGAAAAAAAAGCTAAAATTAACTTCTTGGATAATGTTCTTTTTTTTACATAATTACCCTGAATTTTGCCAGACTTTCGGCATATCAACACCTATGAATATGAATAACAAAAAAATTTTTTAATTAATTAATTTATTTATTTATTTATTTTCTCTATAAAAAGTGTTATTTGTGGCTTTTAGCTTTTTGGTACTTAAGAAACTTAAAAACACTCATAATACACGTTTCTCGTAATGTTATTTTTTCGTTTCCCAAACATGTATTTAAGTGTTTTTTTTATAGGTAACATGATCAAAAACACTAAAAATACGTGTTTTTGTTAATGTTATTCTGTTTCTCCATAAAGGGTGTTTTGCATGCGTTTTAGCGTTTTTGTATGTAAAGAGCTCAAAAAAATCTTAAAGGAAAGTTCTTGGTAAAAATTTATTTGATCCCTATGTGATGTGATTGACCTGCTTTTTAGTGCTTTATTTTCTAACACGCTCAAAAACACTCAAAAAAACTTTTTTATATTAATGTCATTTTTTTTCCCACATTTTTATCCCACAATATTTCGCATGCAGTTTGGGGTTTTGGTAACTAAGAATGTGAAAAACACCCAAAATACACTCACTTGGTAAGCTTTTTCTTTTTTTTTTATTCCTCGTAAAATTTTGTTTTATTCCAATGTAATGTGATTGTTCTACTTTTTAGTGCTTTCTTGCATATAACGCTCAAAAACACTCAAAAGACACTTTTCTGGTAATGTCATTTATTTCCCACATAAAGCTAGTTTCGCATGTAATTTGGGATTATCGTAACTAAGAATGTGAAAAACACTCAAAATACACACATTTTTTAAGGTAATTCTATTTCTCAATTAAAAAGTGTTATTTATGAGTTTTATCATTTTGGTATCTAAGAAACTTCTCTAGGTACACGAGTTTTTGTGTGTTTTGCCTGTTGGTTCTTGTGGAACTATAAAACACTCATTATACACGTTTCTCAGAATGTCCTTTTGTTTTGCAATACTTTGCATCCATTTTTGCATTTTTTTTTAGGTAACAAGCTCAAAAACATTCAAAATATACATTTTTGGTAATGTTTTTCTATTTCTTCATATTGGTTGGTTTGCTTCTTTTTTAACGTTTTTCTACGTAAAACACTGAAAAGACACGTTTTCAGTAATTTTGTTTTCGATTCCCATATTGAGTGACTTCAATATTATAGTTTTGGTGCCTAACATACTGAAAAACACTCAAAAGTAAGGTTTCTCGTAAAGTCGTTTAATTTCCTCATGTAGGTGGCTTTGCATTCACTTTAGAGTTTGGTACATAACATTCCGAAATAAAAGATGAAATTAACTTTTTTCATAATATTCTTTTATCACATAATTGCCCAGAATTTTCCCAGAATTTTGGCATATCGGTACCTATGAAGATGAATAAGAAAAAAAAAAAAAATCGGCGTTTATTTTTCTATATTTATTTATATATTTTTTTTTATTTATAAAGAGTTTTTTGGTTCTTAACGAACTTAAAAACACTCATAATACACGTTTCTCGTAATGTCCTGTCGTTTCCCAAATATAGGGTTCTTTGCATGTATTTTCGCGTTTTTATAGGTAGCATGATCACAAACACTCAAAATACATGTTTTTGGTAATATTATTCTAACTCTCCATATAGGGTGTTTTGCATTCGTTTTAGCGTTTTGGTATGTAATGAGCTGAACAAAACTTAAAGGCAAGTTCTTGGTAAAAGTTGGTTTATTGCCCTGCTTTTTAATGCTTTATTGCCTAACACGCTCAGAAACACCCAAAGTCACTTTTCTGGTAATGCCATTTCTTACCAACATAAAACTAGTTTTGCATGCAATTTGGGGTTTTGGTAAATAAGAATGTGAAAAACACTCAAAATACACGCATTTCGTAAGTTTGTTATTTTTCTCATATAAGAGTGTTATTCATGAGTACCAGCGTTTTGGTAACTAAGAAACTTCTCCATATACACGAGTTTTTGCGTTTTTTGCCTTTTGGTTCTTGTGAAACTATAAAACACTCATTATTCACGTTTCTCGTAATGTCCTTTTGTTTCCCAATATAGAGTGCTTTGCATCCTTTTTCGCGTTTTTTTGTAGGTAACAAGATTAAAAACACTCAAAATATACCTTTTTGGTAATATTCTATTTCTTCATATTTGTTGGTTTGCATCCGTTTTAACGTTTTCCTACCTAAAACACAGAAAAGACACTTTCAAAATTTTGTTTTGGATTCTCATATAGAGTGACTGCCATATTATTTATCGTTTTGATGCTGAAAATCACTCAAAAGACAGGTTTCTGGTAAAGTCGTTTAATTTCCTCAAATAGGTGGCTTTGCAAGCAATTTAGGCGTTTGGTAAATAAGTCCAAAAAATAAAGCTAAAATTATGTTTTATCACATAATTGCCCTGAATTTTGCAAGAATTTTCACATCTCGGTACCTATGATCTTAGGATCAGAAACCAGGGTAGAACAAGAAAAAACGGGTTCAAGCTTGAAAAATTTAGGTTTAGGAAGGAGATAGGAAAAAATTGGTTCTCAAATAGAGTGGTAGATGAGTGGAACGGACTCAGTAATCATGTAGTTAGTGCTAGGACACTAGAGAGCTTTAAGAGAAGATTAGACAAGTTTATGGATGGGGATAACAGATGGAAATAGGTAAGAGTGTTTCATACAGGGACTGCCACGTGTAAGCCTGGTCGCTTCTTGCAGCTTCCCTTATTTCTTATGTTCTTATGTTCTTATGAAGATGAATAAAAAAAATTAAAAAATTCCTATTTTTCTATTTATTTATTTATTTATTTTACCAAAAAAGAGTGTTACTTGTGAGTCTTAGCTTTTTGGATCTAAAGGAACTTAAAAACACTCATAATACACGTTTCTCGTAATATCCTTTCCTCTCCCAAACATAAGGTTCTTTGCATGTATTTAAGCATTTTTATAAATAAAATGATTAAAATACACTCAAAATACCTGTTGTTGGTAATGTTATTTTGTTTCTATATAAAGTGTGTTTTTCATACGTTTTAGCGCATATAAGGAGCTGAAAAATCCTTAAACGCAAGTTCTTGGTAAACGTTGGTTTTATTCCATGTAATATGATTGCCCTGTTTTTTAGTGCTTTATTGCCTAACACTCTCAAAAACACTCAAAAGACACTTTTCTGCTAATGTCATTTTTTTCCCCACATAAAGCTATATTTGCATGAAATTTCCCTTTCTTTTAACTAAGATTTTGATAAAAACACTCAAAATACACGCATTTAGTAAGGTTATTCAGTTTTTCAATTAAGAGTGTTATTCATGAGTTTCAGCATTTTGTTATCTATGAAAATTCTCCATATATACGAGTTTTTGTGTTTTTTGCCTTGTGGATCTTGTGAAACTATAAAACACTCATTATACTCATTTCTTATAATGTCCTTTTGTTTCCCAATACAGAGTGCTTTGCATGCATTTTCGCGTTTTTTGTAGGTAACAAGTTCAAAACACTCAAAATATACCTTTTTGGTGATGTTTTTCTATTTCTTCGTATTGGTTAGTTTGCATCCGTTTTAGCGTTTTTCTACGTAAAACACTGAGAAGACATGTTTTTTGTAATTTTGTTTTGAATTCCCATATTGAGTGACTTCAATGGTATTTATCGTTTTCTTGCCTAACATACTAAAAAAACACTCAAAAGGCAGGTTTCTTGTAAAGTCGTTTAATTTTCATATATAGTGGCTTTGCATGCACTTTAGGGTTTGGTACATAACAGTCTGAAAAAAAGCTAAAATTAACTTTTTTGATAATGTTCTTTTTTTCCACATAAATTTCCTGAATTTTGCCAAAATTTTGTCATCTTGGTACCTATGAAAATCAATATAAAAAAAAAGTTATCTTTTTTATTTATTTATTTTTTTTCTCTATAAAGAATGTTGTTTATGGGTTTTAACGTTTTGGTACTTAAAGAACTTAAAAACGGTCCTAATACACGTTTCTCGTAATGTCCTTTCGTTTCCCAAACATAAGGTTCTTTCCATGTATTTAAGCGTTTTTATAGGTAACATGATCAAAAACACTCAAAAACACATATTTTTAGTAATGTTATTCTGCTTCTCCATAAAGGAGTTTTTTGCATGCCTTTTAGCGTTTTGGTTTGTAAGGAGGTCAAAAACACTTCAAGGCAAGTTCTTGGTAAAAGTTGGTTTTATTCCCATGTAATGTAATTGCCCTGTTTTTTTTTTTTTTTTTTTTTTTATTTATAGCCTAACACGCTCAAAAACACTCAAAAGACACTTCTATTAATATCATTTTTTTCCAACATAGTTTTGCGTGCTATTTGGGGTTTTGCTAATAATGTGAAAAACACTCAAAATAGACGCATTTGGTAAGGTTCTTCTGTTTCTCAATTAATATTGTTATTCATAAGTTTCAGCATTTTGGTATCTAAGAAACATCTTTAGGCACACGAGTTTTTTGCGTTTTTTGCCTTGTGTTTCTTGTGAACCACAAGTTCTTTTGCTCAAAAATAATAAGACACTCATTATACACGTTTCTCGTAATGTCCTTTTGTTTCCCAATAGGTAGTGCTTTGCATCCATTTTCGCATTTTTTGTAGGCAACAAGCTCAAAATCACTCAAAATATACCTTTTTGGTAATGTTATTTTTTTTCTTATTATTGGTTGGTTTGCATCCGTTTTTGCGTTTTTCTACGTAAAACACCGAAAAGATACGTTTTCAGTCGTTTTATTTTAGGTTCACATATAGAGTTACTTGCATGTTATTTACCGTTATGGTGTCTAACAAGCTGAAAAACACTCATAAAACAGTTTTCTGGCAAAGACGTTTAATTTCCCCATATAAGTGGCTTTCCATCCACTTTTGGATTTGGTACATAACAGTACGAAAAAAGAGCTAAAATTAACGTTTTTGATAATTGACTCATAATTTCCTGAATTTTACCCAAATTTTGGCATCTCGGTACCTGTGAAGATGAAAAAGAAAGAAAAAAGTATCGTATTTATTTATTTTTATTTTTTTTCTCAATAAAGAGTGTTATTTATGGCTTTTAGCTTTTTGGTAAATAGTGATCTTAAAAACACTCATAGACACATTTCTCGTAATGTCCTTTTGTTTCCCAAAAATAGGGTTCTTTTAATGTATTTAAGCGTTTTTATTGGTAACATGATCAAAAACACTCAAAATAAATGTTTTTGGTAATGTTATTCTCTTTCTCCATAAAGTGTGTTTTGCATGCGTTTTAGCGTTTTGGTATATAAGGAGTTCAAAACACTTAAAGGCAAGTTCTTGGTAAAAATTGATTTTATTGCCATGTAACGTTATTCCCCTGCTTTTTAGTACTTTATTGCCTATCACGCTCAAAAACACTCAAAAGACACTTTTCTGGTAATGTCATTTTTTTCCCACATAAAGCTGGTTTCGCATGAAATTTGGGATTTTGGTAACTAAGAATGTGAAAAGCACTCAAAATACACGCATTTAGTGAAGTTGTTCTGTTTCTCAATTAAGAGTGTTATTCATGATTTTCAGCATTTTGGTATCTAGGAAACTTCTCCATATACACGAGTTTTTGCGTTTTTTGCCTTGTGGTTCTTTTGAACTATAAAACATTCATTATACATTTTTCTCGCAATGTCAATTTGCTTCCCAATATAGAGTGGTTTGTATCAATTTTTGCGTTTTTTTTATAGGTAACAAGCTCAAAAACACTCAAAATATACCTTTCTGGTAATGTTTTTCTACTTCTTGATATTGGTTGGTTTCTATCCGATTTAGCGTTTTTCTACGTAAAAAAAACACTGAGAAGACAAGTTTTTTTTCCTACTGTTATGTACCAAACCCTAAAGTGCATGCAAAACCGCCTATATGGGGAAATTAAACGTCTTTGCCAGAAAACAGTCTTATAAGCGTTTTTCAGCTTGTTAGGCACCATAACGGTAAATAACATGCAAGTCACTCTATATGGGAATCTAAAACAATTTTACTGAAAACGTGTCTTTTCGGTGTTTTACGTAGAAAAACGCTAAAACGTATGCAAACCAACCAATAAGAAGAAATAAAATAACATTACTAAAAAGGTATATTTTGAGTGTTTTTGAGCTTGTTACCTACAAAAAACGCGAAAATGGATGCAAAGCACTCTCTATTGGGAAACAAAAGGACATTACGAGAAACGTGTATAATGAGTGTATTATTATTTTTGAGCAAAAGAACTTGTGGTTCACAAGAAACACATGGCAAAAAACGCAAAAAAAAACACGTGTATATAAAGAAGTTTCTTAGATACCAAAATCCTGAAACTCATGAATAACAATATTAATTGAAAAAAAAAACAACCTTACCAAATGCATGTATTTTGAGTGTTTTTCACATTCTTAGATAGCAAAACCCCAAATAGCACGCGAAACTATGTTGGAAAAAAAAATGACAGAAGTATCTTTTGAGTGTTTTTGAGCGTGTTAGGCAATAAATCACCAAAAAAAAACAGGGCAATCACATTATATGGGAATAAAACCAACTTTTACCAAGAACTTGCCTTGAAGTGTTTTTGACCTCCTTACAAACCAAAACGCTAAAACGCATGCAAAAAAACTGCTTTATAAAGAAGCAGAATAACATTACTAAAAACGTGTTTTTGATCATGTTACCTATAAAAACGCTTAAATACATGGAAAGAACCTTATGTTTGGGAAACGAAAGGACATTACGAGAAACGTGTATTAGGACCGTTTTTAAGTTCATTAAGTACCAAAACGTTAAAACCCACAAATAACACTCTTTATAGAGAAAAAAAATAAATAAATGAAAAAAATAGCTTTTTTTTTAATATCGATTTTCATAGGTACCAAGATACCAAAATTCTGGTAATATTCAGAGAATTTATGTGGAAAAAAATAACATTATCAAAAAAAGTTAATTTTAGCTTTTTTTTCAGACTGTTATGTACCAAACCCTAAAGTGCATGCAAAGCCACCTATATATGGAAATTAAACGACTTTACAAGAAACCTGCTTTTTGAGTGCTTTTTTTTTTTAGCGTGTTAGGCACGAAAAACGATAAATACCATTGAAGTCACTCAATATGGGAATCCAAAACAAAATTACTGAAAACATGTCTTCTCAGTGTTTTACGTAGAAAAACGCTAAAACGGATGCAAACTGACCAATACGAAGAAATAGAAAAACATCACCAAAAAAGGTATGTTTTGAGTGTTTTTCAACTTGTTACCTACAAAAAACGCAAAAAATGCATGCAAAGCACTCTATATTGGGAGAGAAAAGGACATTACGAGGAACGTGTATAATGAGTGTTTTATAGTTTCACAAGATCTACAAGGCAAAAAACACAAAAAACTCGTATATATGGAGAATTTTCTTAGGTACCAAAATGCTGAAACTCATGAATAACACTATTAATTCAAAAACAGAACAACCTTACTAAATGCATGTACTTTGAGTGTTTTTTTTCACATTCTTAGTTAAAAAAAAAAAACGAAATTCCATGCGAATATTGCTTTATGTGGGAAAAAATGACATTACCAGAAAAGTGTCTTTTGAGTGTTTTTGAGAGTGTTAGGCAATAAAGCACTAAAAAGCAGGGCAATCACATTACATGGAATAAAACCAACGTTTACCAAGAACTTGCCTATAAGTGTTTTACAGCTCCTTATATGCGCTAAAACGCATGTAAACCACACTTTATATAGAAACAAAATAACACTAACAACAACAGGTATTTTGAGTGTTTTTTAATCATGTTATCTATAAAAACGCTTAAATACATGGAAAGAACCTTATGTTTGGGAAAGGAAAGGATATTACGAGAAACGTGTATTATGAGTGTTTTTAAGTTCCTTAAGAACCAAAAAGCTAAAACCCACAAATAACACTCTTTATTTAGAAAAAAAATAAAATAAATGAATAGAAAAATAGGAATTTTTTAAATTTTTTTTATTCATCTTCATAGGTACCGAGATGCCAAAATTCTGGCAAAATTCAGGGCAATTATGTGATAAAAGTTAATTTATTAATTTTTTTTTTTTTTGGACTGTTATTTACCAAACCCTAAAGTGCATGCAAAGCCACCTATATGAGGAAATTAAACGACTTTACCAGAAACCTATCTTTTGAGTGATTTTTAGAATGTTAGGCATCAAAACGATAAATAATATGGAAGTAAGTCATGATAATCCAAAAAAAAAAAAATACTGAAAACATGTCTTTTTGTGTTTTAGGTAGGAAAACGCTAAAACGGATGCAAACCAACAAATATGAAGAAATAGAATATTACCAAAAAGGTATATTTTGATTTTTTTTAATCTTGTTACCTACAAAAAACGTGAAAAAGGATGCAAAGCACTCTATACTGGGAAACAAATGGACATTACGAGAAACGTGAATAATGAGTGTTTTATAGTTTCACAAGAACCACATGGCAAAAATCGCAAAAACTCGTGTATATGGAGAAGTTTCTTAGTTACCAAAACTCATGAATAACACTCCTAAATGAGAAAGATAACAACCTTACGAATTGCGTGTATTTTGAGTGTTTTTTACATTATTTACCAAAACCCCAAATTGCATGCAAAACTAGCTTTATGTTGGTAAGAAATTACATTACCAGAAAAGTGACTTTGGGTGTTTCTGAGCGTGTTAGGCAATAAAGCACTAAAAAGCAGGGCAATAACATTACATGAGAATGAAACCATTTTTTACCAAGAACTTGCCTTCAAGTTTTTTTGAGCTCCTTACATACCAAAACGCTAAAACAAATACAAAACACCCTTTATGGAGAATTAGAATAACATAACCAAAAACATGTATTTTGAGTGTTTTTGATCATGCTGCCTATAAAAACGCGAAAATATAGCAAAGAACCCTATGTTTGGGAAAAGAAAGGACATTACGAGAAACGTGTATTGTGAGTGTTTTTAAGTTCCTTAAGAGCCAAAAAACTAAAACCCACAAATAACACTCTTTATAAAGAAAAAGTAAATAAATATAAAAAAACGGCAATTTTTTTTTTTATTTATTTTTTTTTTGTTATTCATCTTTATAGGTACCGAGATGGCAAAATTATGGGAAAATTCTGGGCAATTATGTGATAAAAGAATATTATCAAAAAAGTTATTTTAGCTTTTTTTTTCTGAATGTTATGTACCAAACTCTAAAGCGAATGCAAAGCCACCTACATGAAAAAATTAAACGACTTTACGAGAAACCTTACTTTTGAGTGTTTTTCAGTATGTTAGGCACGGCACCAAAACGATAATAACATGGAAGTCACTCAATATGGGAATCCAAAACAAAATTACTGAAAACGTGTCTTTTCAGTGTTTTACGTAGAAAAACGCTAAAAAGGATGCAAACCAACCAATATAAAGAAATAGAACAACATTACCAAAAATGTATATTTTGAATGTTTTTGAGCTTGTTACCTAAAAAAAATGCAAAACTGGATGCAAAGTATTGCAAAATAAAAGGACATTCTGAGAAACGTGTATAATGAGTGTTTTATACTTCCACAAGAACTAAAAGGCAAAAAATGCAAAAACTCGTGTACCTCAAATTACATGCAAAACTAGCTTTATGTGGGAAATAAATGACATTACCAGAAAAGTGTCTTTTGAGTGTATTTGAGCGGTATATGCAACAAAGCACTAAAAAGCAGAACAATCACATTACACTGGAATAAAACCATATTTTACCAGGAATAAAAAAAAAAAGAAAAAGCTTTTCACATTCTTAGTTACTAAAACCCCAAATTGCATGCGAAATATTGTGGGATAAAAATGGAAAAAATGACATTCCCATAAAAAAAGTTTTTTTGAGTGTTTTTTGTGCGTGTTAGGAAATAAAGCACTAAAAAGCATTGCAATCACATTACATAGGGATAACACCAATTTTTACAAAAATCTTCTTTTTAAGATTTTTTGAGCTCATTACATACAAAAACGCTAAAACGCATGCAAAACACCCTTTATGGAGAAACAGAATAACATTACCAAAAACACGTATTTTGTTTGTTTTTGATCATGTTACCTATAAAAACACTTAAATACATGTTTGGGAAACCGAAAAAAAACATTACGAGAAACGTGAATTATGTGTTTTTAAGTTTCTTTAGTACCAAAAAGCTAAAAGTTACAAATAACACTCTTTATAGAGAAAAAAATAAATAAATAAATAAATAAAAAAATAGCAATTTTTTTTTGTGATTCATATTCATAGGTACTGAGATGCCAAAAATCTGGCAAAAGTCAGGGAAATTATGTGGAAAAAAGATCATTATAAAAAAGCTAATTTTAGCTTTTTTTATCGGACTGTTACTCGTATGTACCAAACTCTAAAGTGTATCCAAAGCCACCTATATGGTGAAATTACACAACTTTACCAGAAACCTCTCATTTGAATGTTTTCTTTTTTAGCATGTTAGGCATCAAAAGGAAAAATAATATGGAAGTCACTGAAAATGGGAATGCAAAACAAAATTACTGAAAACGTGTCTTTTCCGTGTTTTACCTAGAAATACGCTAAAACGGATGCAAACCAACCAATATGAAGAAATAGAATAACATTACCAAAAACGTATATTTTGAGTGTTTTTGAGCCTGTTAACCACAAAAAACACGAAAATGGATGCAAATCACTCTATATTGGGAAACAAAAGGACATTACGAGAAACGTGTATAATGTCTGTTTTATGGTTTCACAAGAACCAAAAGGCAGAAAACGTAAAAACTCGTATATATGGATAAGATTCTTAGATACGAAAATGCTAAAACTCATGAATAACACTCTTAATTTAGAAACAGAACAACCTTACTAAATGCGTGTATTTTGAGAGCTTTTCACATTCTTAGTTACGAAAACCCCAAATTGCATGCGAAACCAGATTTATGTGGCAAAAAATGACATTACCAGAAAAGTGTCTTTTGAGTGTTTTTGAGCGTGATAGGATATAAATCACTAAAAAGTAGAGGAATCACATTAAATTCGAATAAAAGCAATTTTTACTAAGAACTTGCATTTAAGTGTTTTTGAGCTCCTTATATACTAAAAGGCTAAAACAACTGCAAAACACACTTTATGGAGAAACAGAATATTACCAAAAACATGTATTTTGAGTCTTTTTGATCATTTTGATCATTAGATCTATAAAAACACTTAAATACATAGAAAGAACCTTATGTTTAAGTTTTAAGTTTTTTGAGCTCCTTATATACCAAAACGCTTAAACGCCTGCAAGACACTCTTTATGGAGAAACAGAATAACTTTACCAAAAACATGTATTTTGAGTCTTTTTCATCATGTTATCTATAAAAACGCTTAAATACATAGAAAGAACCTTATGTTTGGGAAACGAAAGGATATTACGAGAAACGTGTATTATGAGTGTTTTTAAGTTCCTTAAGTACCAAAAAGCTAAAACCCACAAATAACAATCTTTATTTAGAAAAAAATAAATAAATATAATTTTTTTTTTTTTTGTCATTCATCTTCATAGGTACCGAGATGACAAAATTCAATTATATGATAAAAGAATATTATCAAAAAAGTTTATTTTAGCTTTTTTTTTTCGGACTGTTATGAACAAAACCCTAAAGAGCATGCAAAGCCATATATGAGGAAATTGAATTACTTTACCAGAAATATGTCTTTTGAGTGTTTTTCAGCATATTAGGCACCAAAACGATAAATAATAATGAACTCACTCAATATGGGAATCCAAAAGAAAATTACTTACAATTACAGAATTACCAACCAATATCAAGAAATAGAAAAGCATCTCCAAAAAGGTACATTTTGAGTGTTTTTGAGCTTGTTACCTTAAAAAAAAAAAAAAACGCAAAAATTCATGCAAAACACTCTATATTGGGAAAGCAAGGGACATTGCGGGAAAATTGTTTAATGAGTGTTTTATAGTCAAAAGAACCACAAGGCAAAAAACACAAAAACTCCTGTATATGGAGAAGTTTCCTAGATACCAAAATGCTTAAACTCATGAATAACACTCTTAATTGAGAAACAGAATAAACTTACTAAATGCGTGTATTTTGAGTGCTTTTCACATTCTTAGTTACCCAAAACACAAATTGATTGCAAGACCAGCTTTATGTGCTAAAAAAAAAAAAGACTTTCAGAAAAGTGTCTATTGAGTGTTTTTGAGCGTGATAGGCAGTAAAACACTAAAAAGAAGGGCAATCACATTACATGGGAATAACACCAATGTTTACCAAGAACTTGCCTTTAAGTGTTTTTGAGCTCTTTATATAACAAAAATGCGTGTATTTTGAGTGCTATATGCATGCAAAACACACTTGATGGAGAAACAGAATAACATTACCAAAAACATGTATTTTGAGTGTCTTTGATCATGTTACCAATAAAACGCTTAAATACATGCTAAGAACCCTATTTGTGGGAAACGAAAGGACATTACGAGAAACGTGTATTAGGAGTGTTTTTAAATTCATTAAGTACCAAAAAGCTAAAAGCCACAAAGAACTCTCTATTGAGAAAAATAAATAAATAAATAAATAAATACGATATTTTTTTTTCTTTCTTATTCATCTTCACAGGTACCGAGATGCCAAAATTCGGGCAAAATTCATGAAATTTTGTGAAATAAGAATTTTATCAAAAAAGTTAATTTGAGCTTTTTTTTTTTTCGACTGCAATGTAGCAAACCCTAAAGAACATCCAAAGCCACCTATATGGGGAAATCAAATATCTTTGCCAGAAAACTGTCTTATGAGTGTTTTTCAGCATGTTAGGCAATAAAACGATAAATAACATGGAAGTCACTCTATATGGGAATCCAAAACAAAATTACTGAAAACGTGTCTTTTCTGTGTTTTACGTAGAAAAACGCTAAAACAGATGCAAACCAACCAATATGAAAAAAAAAAAACAATAACATTACCAAAAAGGCATATTTTGAGTATTTTTGAGCTTGTTACCTAGAAAAAAGGTGAAAATGGATGCAAAGCACTCCCTATTGGGAAACAAAAGGACATTACGAGAAACGTGTATAATGAGTGTCTTATTATTTTCGAGCAAAAGAACTTGTAGTTCGCAAGAACCACAAGGCAAAAAACGCAAAAAACTCGTGTATATTGAGATAGACACCAAAATGCTGAAACTCATGAATAACAATATAAATTGAAAAACAGAACAACCTTACCAAAAGCGTGTATTTTCAGTGTTTATCACATTCTTAGTTAGCAAAATCCCAAATAGCATGCAAAACTAGCTTTATGTGGGAAAAAAATGACATTACCAGAAGTGTCTTTTCAGTGTTTTTAAGTGTGTTAGGCAATAAAGCACTAAAAAGCAGGGCAATCACATTACATGGGAATACAACCAACTTTGACCAAGAACTTGCCATTATGTGTTTTTGACCTCCTTACATACCAGAACGCAAAAACGCATGCAAAACACTCCTTAATGGAGAAGCAGAAAAAACATTACATGCAAAGAACCCTATGTTTGGGAAACGAAAGGACATTACAAGAAACGTGTATTATAACTGTTTTTAAGTTCCTTAAGTACCAAAACGTTAAAACCCACAAATAACACTCTTTAAAGAGAAAAATATAAAAGAAATTATAAAAAATAACATATTTTTTGTATTGATTTTCATAAGTACCGAGATGCCAAAATTCTGCCAAAATTCAGGGAATTTATGTGGAAAAAAGAACACTATCAAAAAAGTTAATTATAGTTTTTTTCGGATTGTTATTTACCAAACCCTAAAGAGCATGCAAAGCCACCTATATGAGGAAATTAAACGACTTTACCAGACACTTGTTTTTTCAGTGTTTTTCAGCATGTTAGGCACCAAACCGATAAACAATATGGAAATCAGTCAATATGTGAATCCAAAACAAAATTTCTGAAAACGTTTCTATTCAGTATTTTACGTAGAAAAAAAAACACTAAAACGGATACAAAGCAACGAATATGAAGAAATAAAATAACATTACCAAAAAGTGTTTTTGAGCTTTTTACCTACAAAAAACGGGAAAATGGATGTAAAAGCACTCTATATTAAGAAGCAAAAGGACTTTTAGAGAAACGTGTATAATGATTGTTTTATAGTTTCAAAAGAACCACAAGACAAAAAACGCAAAAACTCGTGTATATAGAGAAGTTTCTTACATACCAAAATGCTAAAACTCATGAATAACACTTTCAATTGAGAAACAGAACTACATTACCAAATGTGTGTATTTTGAGTGTTTTTCACATTCTTAGTTACGAAAATCCCAAATTACATGCGAAACTAGCTTTATGTGGAAAAAAAATGATATTACCAGAAAAATGTCTTTTGAGTGTTCTTAACGTGATATGCAACAAAGCACTAAAACACAGAACAATCACATTACAAGAGAATAAAACTGACTTTTACGAAGAACTTACCTTTATGTGTTTTTTTTTAAGTCCTTACATACCAAAACGCTAAAACGCATGCAAAACACCCTTTATGGAGAAACAGAGTAACATTACCACAAACATGCATTTTTAGGTTTTTTGATCATGTTATTTATAAAAACGCTTAAATACATGCAAAGAACCTTATGTTTGGGAAACGAAACGATATTACGAGAAACGTGTATTATGAGTGTTTTTAAGTTCCTTAAGTACCAAAAAAGCTATAAACCCACAAATAACACTCTTTACAGAGAAAAAAAAAATAATAAAATAATTTTTTTTTTTATTCATCATCATAGGAACTAAGATGCCAAAATTCTGGCTATATTCTTTGGGAATCGAAAACAAAATTACTGAAAACGTGTCTCTTCAATGTTTTACGTAGAAAAAACGCTAAAACGGATGCAAATAAACCAATATGAAGAAATAGAAAAACATTACAAAAAAGGTATATTTTGAGTGTTTTTGAGCTTGTTAACTACAAAAAACGCGAAAATAGATGCAAAGCACTCCTTATTGGTAAAAGAAAAGGACATTACGAGAAACGTGTATAATTAGTCTCTTATTATTTTAGGCAAAAGAAATTGTGGTTCACAAGAACCACAAAGCAAAAAAATGCAAAAACTCGTGTATATAAAGAACTTTCTTAGATACTAAAATGCTGAAACTCATGAATAACAAACCTAATTGAGAAACAGAACATTATTACCAAATGCGTGTATTTTGAGTGTTTTTTTTTTTTCACATTCTTAGCAAAACCCCAAATAGCAGGAGAAACTAGCTTTAAGTATGAAAAAAATGACATTACCAGAAGTGTCTTTTGAGTGTTTTTGAGCGTGTTAGGCAATAAAGCACTAAAAAGCAGGGCAATCATTTTACATTGGAATAAAACCAACTTTTACCAAGAACTTGCCTTGAAGTGTTTTTCAGCTCCTTACATACCAAATCGCTAAAACGCATGCAAAACACTCCTTTATGGAGAAGCAAAATAACATTACCAAAAACAAGTGTTTTTGAGTTTTTTATCATGTTACCTATAAAAACGTTTAAATACATGCAAAGATCCCTATATTTGAGAAACGAAAGGACATTACAAGAAATGTGTATTAGGAATGTTTTTAAGTTTCTTAAGTACCAAAACGTTAAAACAAATAACACTCTTTATAGGAAAAATATAAATAAAATTAAAAAATAGCATTTTTATTTTTTTGTTATTGATGTTCATAGGTACCAAGATGCCAAAATTCTGCCAAAATTCAGGAAAATTATGTGGAAAAAGAACATTATAGAAAAAGTTAATTTTACCTTTTTTTCGGAGTTATGTACCAAACCATAAAGTGTATGCAAAGCCACCTATTTGGGAAAATTTAACGACTTTACAAGAAACCTGTCTTTTTTGTGTTTTTCCGTATGTTAGGCACCAAAACGATAAATAATATGAAAGTCACTCTATATGGAAATCCAAAACAAAATTACTGAAAACGTGTCTTTTAAAAGATTTACGTAGAAAAATGCTAAAACGGATGCAAACCAACCAATATGAAAAAATAGAATAACATTACCAGAAAAGTATATTTTGTGTGTTTTTGAGCTTGTTACATAAAAAAAAAAAAATGGATGCAAAGCACTGTATATTAGGAAAAATAGGACATAACGAGAAACGTGTATAATGAGTGTTTTATAGTTTCACCAGAATCACAAGGCAAAAAACGCAAAAACTCGTCTGTGTGGAGAAGTCTCTAAGATACCAAAATGCTGAAACTCATGAATAACATTCTTAATCAAGAAACAGAGCAACTTTACTAAATGCGTGTATTTTGAGTGTGTTTTTTACATTCTTAGTTACCAAAACCCCAAATTCCATGCGAAATGTGGGAAAAAAATGATATTACCAGAAAAGTATCTTTGAGTGTTTTTGAGCGTGTTAGGCAATAAAGCATTAAAAAGTAGGGCAATCATATTATATGGGAATAAAAGTAACTTTTACGAAGAACTTGCCTTTAAGTGTTTTTGACACGCATTTAGTAAGGTTGTTCTGTTTCTCAATTAAGAGTGTTATTCATGAGTTTCAGCATTTTGGTATCTAGGAAACTTCTCTATATACACGAGTGTTTGCGTTTTTTGGCATGTTTTTTTTTTTTAACTTTAAAACATTCATTATTCACTTTTCTCGCAATGTCCCTTTGTTTCCCAATATAGAGTGCTTTGTATCAATTTTTGCGTTTTTTTGTAGGTAACAAGCTCAAAAACACTCAAAATATACATTTTTGGTAATGTGTTTCTGCTTCTTTATATTGGTTGGTTTGCATCACTTTTAGCTTTTTTCCACGTAAAACACTGAGAAGACACGTTTTCAGTAATTTTCTTTTGGATTCCCACATAGAGTGAGTTTCTTATTATTTATCGTTTTGGTGCCTAACATACTAAAAAAAACACTCAAAAGACAGCTTTCTGGTAAGGTCTTTAATTTCCTCATATGCGAGGCCTTGCATGTGTTTTAAGTGTTTTTGAGCGTGTTATGCAATAAAGCACTAAAAGCCAGGCAATCACATTACATGGAAATAAAACCTAATTTTACCAAGAACTTGCCTTTAAGTGTTTTTGAGCTCCTTACATACCAAAACGCTAAAACGCATGCAAAATACATTTTATGGAGAAACAGAATAATATTACCAAATACATGTATTTTGAGTGTTTTTCGATCATGTTATCTATAAAAAAAACGCTTAAATACATGCAAAGAAAATTATGTTTGGGAAACGAAAGGACATTACGACAAACGTGTATTATGAGTGTTTTTTTAAGTTCCTTCAGTACCTAAACGCTAAAACCCACAAATAACACTTTATTTAGAAAAAAAAAAATGAGAATACTTTTTTTTTTGTTATTCATCCTTATAGGTACTGAGATGCCAAAATTCTGCCAAAATTCAGGGAATTTATGTGGAAAAAAGAACATTACGAAAAAAGTTAATTATAGTTTTTTTTTCCGGATTGTTATGTACCAAATCCTAAAGTGCATGCAAAGCCACATATATAGGGAAGTTAAACGACTTTACCAGAAACCTGTCTTTTCAGTGTTTTTAAGCATGTTAGGCACCAAAACGTGTCTTTTCAGTGTTTTAAGTAGAAGAACGCTAAAGCGGATGCAAACCAACCTATATGAAGAAATAGAATAACATTACCAAAAAAAAATTATTTTGTGTGTTTTTGAGCTTGTTACCTACAAAAAAATGCAAAAATGGATGTATAGCACTCTATATTAGGAAACAAAGGGACATTACGAGAAACGTGTATAATGAGTATTTTATAGTTTTAAAAGAACTACAAGGCAATAAACGCAAAAACTCGTGTATATAGAGAAATTTCTTACATACCAAAATGATGAAATACATGAATTACACTTTTAATCGATAAACAGAACCATCTTACCAAATTGTGTATTTTGAGTGTTTTTAACATTCTTAGTTATGAAAATGCCAAATTACATGCGAAACTACCTTCATATGGGAAAAAAATTACCTTACCAAAAAAGTGTCTTTTTAGTGTTTTTCAGCGTGATATGCAATAAAGCACTAAAAAGCAGAACAATCACATTACATAGGAATAAAACAAACTTATACGAAGAACTTGCCTTTAAGTGTTTTTAACTCCTTACATACCAAATCGCTAAAACGCATGCAAAATACCTTTTATGGAGAAACAGAAAAACATTACCAAAAACATGTATTTTGAGTATTTTTGATCATACCTATAAAAAAGCTTAAATACATGCAAAGAACTCTATGTCTGTGAAACGAAAGGACATTACGAAAATCGTGTATTATGAGTGTTTTTAAGTTCCTTAAGTATCAAAAACCTAAAACCCACAAATAACACTCTTTATAGAGAAAAAAAAAATTTGTTATTTATTTTCTTAGGAACCGAGATGCCAAAATTCTGGCAAAATTCATGGAAATTTTGTAAAAAAAAAATCATTATAAAAAAAAAAATTTAGCTTTTTCCGGAGTTATGTACAAACCCTGAAGTGCATGCAAATCCACCTATATGGCGAAATTACACGACTTTACCAGAAACCTGTCTTTTGAGTTTTTTTCAGCAATTTCAACAATATTACTGAAAACGTGTCTTTTCAGTGATTTACGTAGAAAACGCTAAAACGGATGTAAACCAACTAATATGAAGAAATAGAATAACATTACCAAAAACATATATTTTGATGTGTTTTGAGCTTGTTACCTACAAAAAATGCAAAAATGGATGGAAAGCACTTTATAATGGCAAAGAAAAGGACATTACGAGAAACGTGTATGAGTGTTTTATAGTTTGACAAGAACCACAAGGTAAAAAAACTCAAAAATTGGTGTACATAAAGAAGTTTCTTACATACTAAAAAGCTGAAACACATAAATAACACTTTTAATTTTAAAACAGAAATACCTTACGAAAATGTGTATTAGAAAAGTTTCTTACATACCAAAATGCTGAAACTCATGAATAACACTTTTAATTAAGAAATAGAACAACCTTACTAAATGCCTGTGTTTTGAGTTTTTCACATTCTTAGTTACCAAAAGCCCAAATTCCATGCAAAACTATCTTTATGTCGGAAAAAATATGATATTATCAGAAAAGTGTCTTTTGAGTGTTTTTGAGCGTGTTTGGCAATAAAGCACTAAAAAGCAGGGCAATCACATTGCATGGGAATAAAAACAACTTTTACCAATAATTTGCCTTTAAGTGTTTTTGACCTCATTACATACCAAACCGCTAAAACGCATGCAAAACACTTTTTTTTTTTTTTATGGCGAAACAGAATAAAATTACCAAAAACATATATTTTGAGTGATTTTCATCATGTTATCTATAAAAATGCTTAAATACATGCAAAGAACCCTATGTTTGCGAAAGGACATTACGAGAAATGTGTATTATAAGTGTTTTTAAGTTCCTTAAGTACCAAAAAGCTAAAACCGACAAATAACACTCTTTATTTAGAAAAAAAAAGTAAGAAAATAAAAAATAGGATTTTTTTTTTTTTGTTATTCATCTTTATAGGTAACGAGATGGCAAAATTCTGGGAAAATTCAGGGCTATTATATGAAAAGAAAATTATAAAAAAAGTTAATTTTAGCTTTTTTTTGGGCTGTTATGTACCAAACCCTGAAGGGCATCCAAAGACTTCTATATGAGAAAATTAAACGACCTTCCCAGAAATCTGTTTTTTGAGTGATTTTGAGCATGTTAGGCACCAAAACGATAAATAATAAGAAACTCACTCTATATGAGAATCCAAAACAAAATTGCTTAAAACGTGTTTTTTTTCTGTGCTTTACGTAGAAAAACGCTAAAACGGATGCAAACCAACCAATATCAAGAAATAGAAAAACATTACCAAAAAAGTATATTTTGAGTGTTTTTGAGCTTGTTACCTACAAAAAACGCAAAAAATATATGCAAAGCACTATATATTAGAAAACAAAAGGACTTTGCAAGATAAGTGTATATTGAGTTGTTTTTTATAGTTCAAAAGAACCAAAAGGCAAAAAACACAAAAACTCGTGTATATGGAGAAGGTTCCTAAATACCAAAATGCTGAAACTCATCAATAACACTCTTAATTCAGAAACAGAACAACCTTACTAAATGCGTGTATTTTGAGTGCTTTTCACATTCTTAGTTACCAAAAACCCAAATTGCAATAAAGCACTAAAAAGGAGGGCAATCACATTACATTGGAGGAAAACGAATTTTTACCAAGAACTTGCCTTTAAGTGTTTTTGAGCTCCTTATATACCAAAACACTAAAACGCATGCAAAACACTCTTTATGGTGCAACAGAATAACATTACCAAAAACATGTATTTTTATTGTTTTTGATCATGTTATTAATAAATACGCTTAAATACATGCAAAGAACACTATGTTTGGGAAACGAAAGGAGATTACGAGAAACGTGTATTATGAGTGTTTTTAAGTTCATTAATTTCCAGAAAGCTAAAAGCCACAAATAACACTCTTTATTGAGAAACAATAAATAATTTTTTAAAAATACATTTTTTTTTCTGTCTTATTCATCTTCACAGGTACCGAGATGCCAAAATTCGGGCAAAATTCAAGAAATTATTTGAAAAAAGTGCATTATCAAAAAAGTAAAATTTAGCTTTTTTTTCGGACTGTTATGTACTAAACCCCTAAAGTGCATGCAAAGCCACCTATATGGGGAAATTAAACGTCTTTGCCAGAAAACGGTCTTATAAATGTTTTTCAGTATGTTAGGCACCAAAACGGTAAATAACATGGAAGTCAGTCTATATGGGAATCCGAAACAAAATTACTAAAAACGTGTCTTTTGGTGTTTTACGTAGAAAAACACTAAAACGGATGCAAACCAACCAATAAGAAGAAATAAAATAACATTACCAAAGAGGTATATTTTGAGTGTTTTTGAAATTGTTACCTACAAAAAACGCGAAAATTAATGGAAAGCACTCTATATTGGGAAGCAAAAGGACTTTACGAGAAACGTGTATAATGAGTGTTTTATAGTTTCACAAGAACTACAAGGCAAAAAACGCAAAAACTCGTGTATATAGAGAAGTTTCTTACATTTCAAAATGCTGAAACTCTGGAACAACACTCTTAATTGAGAAACAAGAATCTTACTAAAGGCGTGTATTTTGAGTGCTTTTCACATCCTTTGTTACCAAAACCCCAAATTGCATACGAAACCAGCTTCATGTTTGAAAAAAATGACATTACCAGAAAAACGTTTTTTGAGTGTTTTTGAGCGTGTTAGGCAATAAAGCACTAAAAAGCAGGGCAATCACATTACATTAGAATAAAACCAATTTTTAACAAGAACTAGTCTTTAAGTGTATTTGAGCTCCTTATATATCAAAACGCTAAAATGCATGGATAACACTCTTTACGGTGAAACAGAATAACATAACCAAAAACATGTATTTTGAGTGTTTTTGATCATGTTACCAATAAAAACGCTTAAATACATGTAAAGAACCCTATTTTTGAGAAATGAAAGGACATTACGAGAAACGTGTATTATGAGTGTTTTTAAGTTCATTAAGTACGAAAAATATAAAAGCCAAAAATTACACTCTTTATTGAGAAAAAAAAAAAAAAATAAAAAAATACGATCTTTTTTTTCAATCTTATTCATCTTCACAGGTAACGAGGTACCAAAATGTGGGCAAAGTTCAGGAAATTATATGAAATAAGAGCATTATCAAAAAAGTTAAATTTAGCTTTTTTTTTCGGACTGTTATGTACCAAACCCCTAAAGTACATGCAAAGCCACTTATATGGGGAAATTAAACGTTTTTGTCAGAAAACTGTGTTTTGAGTTTTTATCAGCATGTTAGGAACCAACATGATAAAACCCAAGGAAGTCAATCTATATGGGAATCCAAAACAAAATTACTGAAAACGTGTCTTTCGGTGTTTTACGTAGAAAACGATAAAACGGATGCAAACCAACCAAAATAAAGAAATAGAATAACATTACCAAAAAGGTATATTTTTAGTTTTTTTGAAATTGTTACCTACAAAAAACGCGAAAATGGATGGAAAGCACTCTATTTTGGGGAAAAAAAAGGCACCAAAAAGCATGTTAGGCACCAAAACGATAAATAATATGAAAGTCACTCTATATGGAAATCCAAAGCAAAATTACTGGAAACGTGTCTTTTAAAAGATTTACGTAGAAAAACGCTAAAACGGATGCAAACCAACCAATATGAAGAAATAGAATAACATTACCATAAAAGTATATTTTGCGTGTTTTTGAGCTTGTTACATAAAAAAAACGCGAAAATGGATGCAAAACACTCTCTATAAGGAAAAAAAAGGACATAATGAGAAACTTGTATAATGAGTGTTTTATAGTTTCACCAGAATCACAAGGCAAAAAACGCAAAAACTCGACTGTATAAAGAAGTTTCTAAAATATAAAAATACTGAAACTCATGAATAACACTCTTAATTCTTACTAAATGCGTGTATTTTGTGTTTTTTTACATTCTTAGTTACCAAATGCCCAAATTCCATGCGAAATTATCTTTATATATGAAAAAATGACATTACCAGAAAAGTGTCTTTGAGTGTTTTTGAGCGTGTTAGGCAATAAAATACTAAAAAGCAGGCCAATCACATTACATGGGAATAAAACCAACTTTTACGAAGAACTTGCATTTTATTGTTTTTTACATGCATTTAGTAAGGTTGCTCTGTTTCTCAATTAAGAGTGTTATTCATGAGTTTCAGCATATACACGAGTTTTTGCGTTTTTTCCCATGTGTTTTTTTTTTTACTATAAAATATTCATTATACACTTTTCTCGCAATGTCCCTTTATTTCCCAATATAGAGTGCTTTGTATTCATTTTCGCGTGTTTTTGTAGGTAACAAGCTCAAAAACACTCACATATATATTTTTGGTAATGTTTTTCTGCTTCTTGATATTAGTTGGTTTGTATCAGTTTTAGCGTTTTTCTACGTAAAACACTGAGAAGACACGTTTTCAGTAATTTTCTTTTGGAACTCTTTTGGAAGGAACTCACATAGAGTGAGCTCCTTATTATTTATCGTTTTGGTGCCTAACATGCTAAAAAAACACTCAAAAGACAGATATCTGGTAAGGTCTTTAATTTCCTCATATGGGAGGCTTTGCATGTCTTTTCAGTGTTTTTGAGCGTGTTATGCAATAAAGCAATAAAAGCCAAAGCAATCACATTACATGGAAATACAACCAAATTTTACCAAGAACATGCTTTTAAGTGTTTTTCAGCTCCTTACATACCAAAACGCTAAAACGCATGCAAAATACATTTGATGGAGAAACAGAATAACATTACCAAATACATGTATTTTGAGTGTTTTTGATCATGTTATCTATAAAAACACTTAAATACATGCAAAGAACCTTATGTTTGGGAAACGAAAGAACATTACGAGAAACGTGTATTACGAGTGATTTTTAAGTTCTTTCAGTACCAAAAAGCTAAAACCCACAAATAACACTCTTTAGAAAAAAAAAAAAAAATAAATAAATAAAATTTTTTTTTTTTTTTTGTTATTCATCTTTATAGCTACCGAGATGCCAAAATTATGCCAAAATTCAGGGAATTTATGTGGAAAAAAGAACATTATTATAAAAGTTAATTATAGCTTTTTTTCGGATTGTTATGTACCAAACCCTAAAGTGCATGCAAAGCCACATATATAGGGAAGTTGAACGACTTTACCAGAAACCTTTCTTTTTAGTGTTTTTCATCATGTTAGGCACCAAAACGATAAATAATATGGAAGTCAGTCAATATGTGAATCCAAACCAAAATCACTGAAAACGTGTCTTTTCAGTCTTTTACGTAGAAAAACATTACGTTTTATAGTTTCACCAGAATCACAAGGCAAAAAACGCAAAAACTCGTGTTTGGAGAAGTTTCTAAGATACCAAAATGCTGAAACTCATGAATAACACTCTTAATCAAGAAACAGAGCAACCTTACTAAATGCGTGTACTATGAGTGTTTTTTACATTCTTAGTTACCAAAACCCCAAATTCCATGCGAAACTAGCTTTATATGGGAAAAAAATGACATTACCAGAAAAGTGTTATTGAGTGTTTTTGAGCGTGTTAGACAATAAAGCACTAAAAAACAGGGCAATCACATTAGATGGGAATAAAATTAACTTTTACGAAGAACTTGCGTTTTAGTGTTTTTGACACGCATTTAGTAAGGTTGTTCTGTTTCTCAATTAAGAGTGTTATTCATGAGTTTCAGCATTTTGGTATCTAGGAAACTTCTCCATATACACGAGTTTTTGCGTTTTTTGATTTGTGTTTTTTTTTTTTAACTATAAAGCATTCATTATACACTTTTCCTGCAATGTCCCTTTGTTTCCCAATATAGAGTGCTTTGTATCAATTTTTGCGTTTTTTTGTAGGTAACAAGCTCAAAAACACTCAAAATATACATTTTTGGTAATGTTTTTCTGCTTCTTTATATTGGTTGGTTTGCATCAGTTTTAGCATTTTTCTACGTAAAACACTAAGAAGAAAAGTATTCAGCAATTTTCTTTTCGATTCCCACATAGAGTGAGTTCCTTATTATTTATCGTTTTGGTCCCTAACATGCTGAAAAACACTCAAAAGGTAGATTTCTTGTAAGGTCTTTAATTTCCTCATATGCGACGCCTTACATGTCTTTTGAGTGTTTTTGAGCGTGTTACGCAATGAAGCACTAAAAGGAAGGGCAATCACATTACATGGGAATAAAACCAAATTTTGCCAAGAACTTGCCTTTAAGTGTTCTTGAGCTCCTTACATACCAAAACGCTAAAACGCATGCAAAATACATTTTTTATTGAGAAACAGTAATATTACCAAATACAAATTTTAAGTGTTTTTGATCATGTTATCTATAAAAACGCTTAAATACATGCAAAGAACCTTATGTTTGGGAAACGAAAGGACATTACGAGAAACGTTTATTATGAGTGTTTTTTTTTAAGTTCCTTCAGTACCTAAAAGCTAAAACCCACAAATAAAACTCTTTATTTAGAAAAAAAAAATTTTAAATTAAAAAATCTGATTTTTTTTAATCTTTTTTTGTTATTCATCCTTATAGGTACCGAGATGCCAAAATTCTACCAAAATTCAGGGAATTTATGTGGATAAAAGAACATTACCAGAAAAGTTAATTATAGCTTTTTTTTTCGGATTGTTATGTAGCAAACCCTAAACTGCATGCAAAGCCACATATATAAGGAAGTTAAACGACTTTACCAGAAACCTGTCTTTTCAGTGTTTTTCAGCATGTTAGGCACCAAAACGATAAATAATATAGAAGTCAGTCAATATGTGAATCCAAACCAAAATCACTGAAAACGTGTCTTTTCAGTGTTTTACGTAGAAAAACAGTAAAGTGTATGCAAACCAACCTATATGAAGAAATAGAATAACATTACCAAAAAGATCTATTTTGAGTGTTTTTGAGCTTGTTACTTAGAAAAAAATGCAAAAATGGATGTAAAGCACTCTATATTAGGAAACAAAAGGATATTACGAGAAACGTGTATAATGAGTGTTTTATAGTTTTAAAAGAACCACAATACAATAAACGCAAAAATTCGTGTATATAGAGAAACTTATCAAATGATGAAATGCATTAATAACAGTTTTAATCGATAAACATAACTACCTTACCAAATTGTGTATTTTGAGTGTTTTTCACATTTTTAGTTATGAAAATGCCAAATTACATGCGAAACTACCTTCATGTGGGAAAAAAAAATGACATTACCAAAAAAGTGTCTTTTTAGTGTTTTTGAGCGTGATATGCAACAAAGCGCTAAAAAGCAGAACAATCACATTACATGGGAATAAAACCAATTTTTACGAAGAAATTGCCTTTAAGTGTTTTTTAACTCCTTACATACCAAATCGCTAAAACGGTGGAAAACATCCTTTATGGAGAAACAATAACATTACCAAAAAAATGTATTTGTAGTGTTTTTGATCATGTAACCTATAAAAACGATTTAATACATGTAAATAACCCTATTTTTGTATAACAAAAGGACATTACGAAAATCGTGTTTTATGAGTGTTTTTAAGTTCATTAATTACCAAAAAAAATTAAAAGCAACAAACAACACTCTTTATTGAGAAACAATAAATAAATAAAAAAAATACGATATTTTTTTTCTTTCTTATTCATCTTCACAGATACCGAGATGTTACCAATAACCGAGGTGTTACCAATAAAAACGCTTAAATACATGCAAAGAACCCTATTTTTGGGATACGAAAGGATATTACGAGAAACGTGTAATTTGAGTGTTTTTTAAGTTCCTTAGGTATCAAAAAGCTAAAACCCACAAATAACATTCTTTATAGAGAAAATTTTTTTTTTGTTATTCATCTTCATAGGTACAGATATGCCAAAATTCTGGCAAAATTCACGGAAATTTTGTACAAAAAAATCATTATAAAAATAAGATAATTTTAGCTTTTTTCCGGAGTTATATACAAACCCTGAAGTGCATGCAAATCCACCTATATGGGGAAATTACACGACTTTACCACAAACCTGTCTTTTCAGGGTTTTTCAGCAATTTCAACAATATTACTGAAAACGTGTCTTTTCACTGATTTACGTAGAAAAACGTTAAAACGGATGTAAACAAACCAATATGAAGAAATAGAATAACATTACTAAAAAGATATATTTTGATGTGTTTTTGAGCTTGTTACCTACAAAAAAATGCAAAAATGGATGGAAAGGACTTTATATTGGCAAAGAAAAGGACATTACGAGAAACGTGTATGAGTGTTTTATAGTTTCAAAAGAACCACAAGCTAAAACACTCAAAAACTCGTGTACATAAAGAAGTTTCTTACATATCAAAGAGGTGAAACTCATGAATAACACTTTTAATTTTGAAATAGAAATACCTTACCAAATGTGTGTATTAGGAAAGTTTCTTACATACCAAAATGCTGAAACTCATGAATAACACTTTTAATTAAGAAATAGAACAACCTTACTAAATGTGTTTTGTGATTTATTTCACATTCTTAGTTACCAAAACACAAAATTCCATGCAAACCTACCTTTATGTGGGAAAAAAATGATATTAACAGAAAAGTGTCTTTTGAGTGTTTTTGAGCGTGTTGGGCAATAAAGTACTAAAAAGCAGGGCAATCACATTACATGGGAATAAAAACAACGTTTACCAAAAACTTGCCTTTAAGTGTTTTTGAGCTCATTACATACCAAAACGCTAAAACGCATGCAAAACATATTTTATGGAGAAAGAGAATAAAATTACCAAAAACATATATTTTGAGTGTTTTTGATCATGTTATCTATAAAAACGCTTAAATACATGCAAAGAACCTTATGTTTCCGAAACGAAAGGACATTACGAGAAATGTTTTATAAGTGTTTTTAAGTTCCTTAAGTACCAAAAAGCTAAAACCCACAAATAACACTCTTTATTTAGAAAAAAAAGAAAGAAAATAAAAAAATAGTTTTTTTTTGTTATTCATCTTCATAGGTACTGAGATGCCAAAATTCTGGGAAAATTCAAGGCTATTATATGATAAAAGAAAATTGTCAAAAAAATAAATTTTTGCTTTTTTTTCGGACTCTTATCTACCAAACCCAAAAGTGCATCCAAAGACTCCCATATGAGGAAATTAAACGACCTTACCAGATATCTGTTTTTTTTCAGTGTTTTTCAGCATTTTAGGCACAAAAACGTTAAAACATAAGGAACTCACTCTATATGAGAATCGAAAAATAAAATTGCTGAAAACGTGTCTTTTCAGTGGTTTACGTAGAAAAACGCTAAAACGGATAAAAACCAACCAATATCAAGAAATAGAAAAACATTACCAAAAAGGTATATTTTGAGTGTTTTTGAGCTTGTTACCTACAAAAAAAAAAAAAAAAACGCGAGAATTGATGCAAAGCACTCTATATTAGAAAACAAAAGGAGTTTGGAAGAAAAGTGTATAATGAGACTTTTATAGTTCAAAAGAACCAAAAGGCAAAAAACACAACATCTCGTGTATATGGAGAAGTTTTCTAGATACCAAAATGCTGAATCTCATGAATAACACTCTTAATTGAGAAACAGAACAACCTCACTAAATGCGTGTATTTTGAGTCCTTTTCACATTCTTAGTTACCAAAACCTCAAATTGCATGCGAAACCACCTTTATGTAAGAAAAAAATGACACTACCAGAAAAGTGTCTTTTAAGTGTTTTTTGAGCGTGATAGGCAATAAAGCACTAAAAAGCAAGGCAATCATATTACATTGGAATAACACCAATTTATACCAAACACCTTTAAATCAAAAGCCTTTAAATTCAAAAATTCAAAAGCCTTTAAATGTTTTTGAGCTCCTTATGTACCAAACCGCTAAAACGCATGCAAAACAAAATTTATAGAGAAACAGAATAACATTACCAAAAACATATATTTTGAGTGTTTTTGATAATGTTATCTATAAAAACGCTTAAATACATGCAAAGAACATTATGTTTGAGAAACAAAAGGACATTACGAGAAACGTGTATTATGAGTGTGTTTTAAGTTCCTTAAGTACCACAAACCTAAAATCCAGAAATAACACTTGATTTAGAAAATAAAAAAAAATTAAAAAAATTAAAAAAGGATTTTTTTTTTTTTTTTTTGTTATTCATCTTCATAGATACCGAGATGACAAAATTCTGGGAAAACTCAGGGCAATCATATGATAAAAGAATATCATCAAAAGAGTTAATTTCAGCTTTTTTTTCGGACTGTTATTTATCAAATCCTAAAGTACATGCAAAGCCTCCTCTATAAGGAAATTAAACGACCTTACCAGAAATCTGTTTTTTGAGTGTTTTTTAGCATGTTAGGCACCAAAACAATAAATAATAAGGAACTCACTCTATATGAGAATCCAAAACAAAGTTACTGAAAACGTGTCTTCTCAGTGTTTTACGTAGAAAAACGCTAAAACGGATGCAAAGCAACCAATATCAAGAAATAGGAAAACGTTACTAAAAAGGTATATTTTGAGTGTTTTGTTCTTGTTACCTACAATAAACGCGAAAATTAATGCAAAACACTCTATATTGGGAAACAAAAGGACATTGCAATAAAAGTGTATAATGAGTGTTTTATAGTTCAAAAGAACCACAAGGCAAAACACGCAAAATCTTGTATATATGGAGAGGTTTCCTATATACAAAAATGCTAAAACTCATGTATAACTCTCCTAATTGAGAAACAGGACAACCTTAATAAATGCGTGTATTTTGAATGCTTTTCACATTCTTAGTTACCAAAACCCAAAATTGCATGCGAAAATAGATCTGTGGGAATAAATAAAAAGACTTTACCAGAAAAGTGTCTTTTGAGTGTTTTTGAGCGTGATAGGCAATAAAGCACTAAAAAGGAGGGCAATCACATTACATTGGAGGAAAACGAATTTTTACCAAGAACATGCCTTTAAGTGTTTTTGAGCTCCTCATATACCAAAATCTATAACGCATGCAAAACACTCTTTATGGTGAAACAGAAAAACATTACCAAAAAAACATGTATTTTGAGTGTTTTTGATCATGTTACCAATAAAAACGCTTAAATACATGCAAAGATCCTTATTTTTGTGAAACGAAAGGACATTACGTGAAACGTGTATTATGAGTGTTTTTAAGTTCCTTAAGTACCAAAAAAGCTAAAACCCACAAATAACACTCTTTATAGAGTGAAAAAAAAATTATATATATTTTTTTTTATTCATCTTCATAGATACTAAGATGCCAAAATTCTGGTAATATTCTTTGGGAATCAAAAACAAAATTACTGAAAACGTGTCTTTTCGGTGTTTTACGTAGAAAAAACGCTAAAACAGATGAAAACCAACCAATACGAAGAAATAGAATAACATTACCAAAACGATATATTTTGAATGTTTTTGAGCTTGTTACCTACAAAAAACGCGAAAATGGATGCAAAGCATTCCCTATTTTGAAAGAAAAGGACATTACGAGAAACATGTATAATGAGTGTCTTATTATTTTCAAGCAAAGGAACTTGTGGTTCAAAAGAACCACAAGGCAAAAAACACAAAAAATCGTGTATATAAAGAAGTTTCTTAGATACCAAAATACTTAAACTCATGAATAACAATCTTAATTGAGAAACAGAACAACATTACCAAATGCGTGTATTTTGAGTGTTTTTTTTCACATTCTTAGCAAAACCCCTAATAGCATGCGAAACTAGCTTTAGGTTGGAAAAAAAAATGACATTACCAGAAGTGTCTTTTCAGTGTTTTTGAGCGTGTTAGCAATAAAGCACTAAAAAGCAGGGCAATCATATTACATTGGAATAAAACCAACTTTTACCAAGAATGTGCCATGAAGTGTTTTTCAGCTCCTTACATACCAAATCGCTAAAACGCATGCAAAACACACCTTTATGGAGAACCAGAATAACATTACCAAAAACAAGTGTTTTGAGTATTTTTTATCATGTTAGCTATAAAAACGCTTAAATACATGCAAATATCCCCATATTTGGGAAACGAAAGGACATTACAAGAAATGTATATTATAAATGTTTTTAAGTTCCTTTAGTACCAAAACGTTAAAAGCTACAAATAACACTCTTTATAGAGAAAAAAATAAAAATAAATAAAAAAATGGCATTTTTATTTTTTTGTTATTGATGTTCATAGGTACCAAGATGCCAAAATTCTGCAAAAATTCAGGGAAATTATGTGGAAAAAAGAACATTATTGAAAAAGTTAATTCTACCTTTTTTTTCGGAGTTATGTTCCAAACCAAAAAGTGTATGCAAAACCACCTATCTGATGAAATTTAACAACTTTATAAGAAATCTGTCTTTTGAGTGTTTTTCTGCATGTTAGGCACCAAAACGATAAATAATATGAAAATCACTCTATATGGAAATCCAAAACAAAATTACTGAAAACGTGTCTTTTAAAAGATTTACGTAGAAAAACGCTAAAACGGATGCAAACCAACCAATATGAAAAAATAGAATAACATTACCAAAAAAGTACATTTTGTGTGTTTTTGAGCTTGTTACATGAAAAAAAAAACAAGAAATTGGATGCAAAGCTCTCTATATAAGGAAAAAAAGAACATAACGAGAAACGTGTATAATGATTGTTTCATAGTTTCACCAGAATCACAAAGCAAAAAATGCAAAAACTCGACTGTATGGAGAAGTTTTTAAGATACCAAAATACTGAAACGCATGAATAATACTCTTAATCAAGAAACAGAACAGCTTTACTAAATACGTGTATTTTGGGTGTTTTTTTTTTACATTCTTAGTTACCAAAACTCCAAATTCCATGCGAAACTAGCTTTTTGTGGGAAAAAAATGGCATTACCAGAAAAGTGTCTTTGAATGTTTTTGAGCGTGTTAGGCAATACAGCACTAAAAAGCAGGGCAATCACATTACATGGGAATAAAACCAACTTTTACGAAGAACTTGCCTTTTAGTGTTTTTGACACGCATTTAGTAAGGTTGCTCTGTTTTTCAATTAAGAGTGTTATTCATGAGTTTCAGTATATACACGAGTTTTTGCGTTTTTTGCCTTGTGGTTTTTTAAAATTATAAAACATTCATTATACACTTTTCTCGCAATGTCCCTTTGTTTCCCAATATAGAGTGCTTTGTATCCATTTTTGCGTTGTTTTGTAGGTAACAAGCTCAAAAACACTCAAAATATACATTTTTTGATCATGTTTTTCTGCTTCTTGATATTTGTTGGTTTGTATCAGTTTTAGCGTTTTTTTCTACGTAAAACACTGTGAAGACACGTTTTCAGTAATTTTCTTTTGGATTCCCACATGCAGTGAGTTCCTTATTATTTTTCGTTTTTTTGCCTAACATGCTAAAAAACACTCAAAAGACAGATTTCTGGTAAGGTCTTTAATTTCCTCATAAGGGAGGATTTGCATGTCTTTTTAGTGTTTTTGAGCGTGTTACGCAATAAAGCATAAAAAGCCAGGGCAATCACATTACATGGGAATAAAACAAAATTTTAAAAAGAACTTGACTTTTTGAGCTCCTTACATACCAAAACGCTAAAACGCATGCAAAATACATTTTATGAAGAAACAGAATAACATTACCAAATACATGTATTTTGAGTGTTTTTGATCATGTTATCTATAAAAACGCTTAAATACATGCAAAGAACCTTATGTTTGGGAAAAGAAAGAACATTACGAGAAACGTTCCTTTCCCCGAAAATAATAAAACACTCATTATACATATTTCTTGTAATGTCCTTTTCTTTCCAAATAGGGAGTGCTTTGCATCCATTTTCGCGTTTTTTTGTAGGTAACAAGCTCAAAAACACTAAAAAATATACCTTTTTGGTAATGTTATTCTACTTCTTCATATTGGTTGGTTTTCGTCTGTTTAAGCGTTTTTCTACGTAAAACACCGAAAAGACAAGTTTTCAGTAATTTTGTTTTCGATTCCCAAAGAATATTGCCAGAATTTTGGCATCTTAGTGGCTATAAAGATGAATAACAAAAAAAAAAAAAAAAAAAAATATATATATATATATATATATATATATATATATATATATATATATATATATATATATATATATATATATATATATATATATATATATATATATATATATATATATATATATATATGTATGTATACTCTTTTCTTTTTTTTTCTCTCTATAAAGAGTGTTTTAACTTTTTTGGTACTTAAGGAACTTAAAAACACTCATAATACACACGTTTCTCGTAATGTCCTTTCGTTTCCCAAAAAATAGGGTTCGTTGCATGTATTTAAGCGTTTTTATTGGTAACATGATGAAAAACACTCAAAACACATGTTTATGGTAATGTTATTCTGTTTCACCATAAAGTTTATTTTGCATGCATTATTTTTTTGGTATATAATTAGCTCAAACACACTTAAAGGCAAGTTCTTGTTAAAAATTAGTTTTATTCCAATGTAATGTGATTGCCCTGCTTTTTAGTGCTTTATTGCCTAACACGCTCAAAAACACTCAAAAGACATTTTTCTGGTAGTGTCATTTTTTTCTCACATAAAGCTAGTTTTGCATGGAATTTGGGGTTTTGATAACTAAGAATGTAAAAAGCACTCAAAATTCACGCATTTAGTAAGATTGTTATGTTTCTCAATTAGGAGTGTTGTTCCAGATTTTCAGCATTTTGTAATGTAAGAAATATCTCTATATAGACGAGTTTTTGCGTTTTTTCCCTTGTAGTTCTTGGGAAACTATAAAACACTCATTATTCACGTTTCTCGTAATGTTATTTGGTTCCCAATAAAGAGTGCTTTCCATCAATTTTCGCGTTTTTTGTAGGTAACAATTTCAAAAACACTCAAAATATACCTTTTTGGTAATGTTATTTTATTTCTTCATATTGGTTGGTTTGCATTCGTTTTAGCTTTTATCTACGTAAAACACCGAAAAGACACGTCTTTATTGATTTTGTTTTGGATTCCCATATAGATTGACTTCCGTGTTATTTATCGTGTTGGTTCCTAACATGTTGAAAAACACTAATAAGATTATTTTCTGCCAAAGACGTTTAATTTCCCCATATAGGTGGCTTTGCATGCACTTTAAGGGTTTGGTACATAAGAGTCCGAAAAAAAGCTAAATTTAACTTATTTGATAATGTTCTTATTTCACATAATTTCCTGAATTTTGCCCGAATTGTGGTATCTTGGTACCTGTGAAGATGAATAAGAGAAAAAATATCGTATTTTTTTATTTTTATTGTTTCTCAATCAAGAGTGTTATTTGTGGCTTTTAGCTTTTTCGTAATTAATGAAATTAAAAACATTCATAATACACGTTTCTTGTAATCTCCTATCGTTTTCCAAAAATAGTGTTCTTTGCATGTATTTAAGCGTTTCTATTGGTAACATGATAAAAAATACTCAAAATACATGTTTTTGGTAATGTTATTCTGTTTCACCATAAAGAGTGTTTTGCATGCGTTTTAGTGTTTTGGTATATAAGGAGCTCAAAAACACTTAAAGGCAAGTTTTTGGTAAAAATTCGTTTTCCTCCAATGTAAGCAATTTGGGGTTTTGGTAACTAAGAATGTGAAAAGCACTCAATATACACGCATTTAGTAAGGTTGTTCTATTTCTCAATTAAGACTGTTATTTCTGAGTTTCAGCATTTTGGTATCTAGGAACTTTGTCCATATACACGAGTTTTTGAGTTTTTTGCCTTTTGGTTCTTTTGAACTATAAAAAACTCATTATACACTTTTCTTGTAAAGTCCTTTTGTTTTCTAATATAGAGTGCTTTGCATAAATTTTCGCGTTTTTTTTAGGTAACAAGCTCAAAAACACTCAAAATATACCTTTTTGGTAATGTTTTTTTCTTTTTCTTGATATCGGTTGGTTTGCATCCGTTTTAGCGTTTTTTATACGTAAAACAGAGAAAAGACACGTTTTCAGCAATTTTGTTTTGGATTCTCATATAGAGTGAGTTCCTTATTATTTATCGTTTTTGTGCCTAACATGCTGAAAAACATTATAAAAACAGATTTCTGGTAAGGTCGTTTAATTTTCTTCATATAGGAGTCTTAGGGTTTGGTATATGAGTCCGAAAAAAGCTAAAATTAATTTTTTGATCTTTTTTTTTTTTAACATATAATAGCCCTGAATTTTCCCAGAATTTTGGCATCTCGGTACCTATGAAGATGAATAACAAAAAAATAAAAATCCTTTTTTTATTTTCTTACTTTTTTTTTCTAAATAAAGAGTGTTATTTGTGGGTTTTAGCTTTTTGGTACTTAAGGAACGTAAAAACACTTATAATACACATTTCTCGTAATGTCCTTTCGTTTCGCAAACATAAGGTTCTTTGCATGTATTTAAGCGTTTTTATAGATAACATTATCAAAAAAACTCAAAATACATGTATTTGGTAATATTATTCTGTTTCTCTATAAAATGTATTTTGCATGCGTTTCAGCGTTTTGGTATGTAAAAGAAAAAACACTTAAAGGCAAGTTCTACGTAAAATTTTGTTTTATTCCCATGTGATGTGATTGCCCTTCCTTTTAGTGCTTTATTGCGTAACACGCTCAAAAACACTGAAAAGACATGCAAGCCCTCGCATATGTGGAAATTGATGACCTTACCAAAAATCTGTCTTTTCAGTGTTTTTCAGCATGTTAGGCACCAAAATGATAAATAATAAGGAACTCACTCTATGTGGGAATCCAAAAGAAAATTACTGAAAACGTGTCTTCTTAGTGTTTTACGTAGAAAAACGTTAAAACTGATGCAAACCAACCAAGAAACAGAAAAACATTACCAAAAATGTATAATTTGAGTGTTTTTGAGCTTGTTACCTACAAAAAAAAAATGCAAAAATTGATACAAAGCACTCTCTATTGGGAAACAAAGGGATTGCGAGAAAAGTGTATAATTAATGTTTTATAGTTCAAAAAAAACACAAGGCAAAAAACGCAAAAACTCGTGTATATGTTGAAGTTTCCTAGATACTAAAATGCTGAAACTCATGAATAACACTCTTAATTGAGAAACAGAACAACCTTACTAAATGTGTGTCAAAAACACTAAAAGGCAAGTTCTTCGTAAAAGTTGGTTTTATTCCCATGTAATGTGATTGCCCTGCTTTTTAGTGCTTTATTGCTTAACACGCTCAAAAACGCTCAAAGACAGTTTTCTACCATTGTCATTTTTTTTCCCACGTAAAGCTAGTTTCGCAATGAATTTGGGGTTTTGGTAACTAAGAATGTAAAAAAAACACTCAAAATACACGCATTTAGTAAGGTTGCTCTGTTTTTTTTTTTATTAAGAGTGTTATTCATGAGTTTCAGCATTTTGGTATCTTAGAAACTTTCCCACACAGACGAGTTTTTGCGTTTTTTCCCTTGTGATTCTGGTGAAACTATAAAACACTCATTATACACGTATCTCGTTATGTCCTTTTTTTTCCTAATATACAGTGCTTTACATCCATTTTTGCGTTTTTTCTTTTATGTAACAAGCTCAAAAACACACAAAATATACTTTGATGATAATGTTATTCTATTTTTTTTCATATTGGTTGGTTTGCATCCGTTTTAGCGTTTTTCTACGTAAATCTTTTAAAAGACACGTTTTCAGTAATTTTGTTTTGGATTTCCATATAGAGTGACTTTCATATTATCTATCGTTTTGGTGCCTAACATGCGGAAAAACACTCAAAAGACAGATTTCTTTTACAGTCGTTAAATTTTCCCAAACAGGTGGCTTTGGATACACTTTATGGTTTGGTACATAACTCCGAAAAAAAAGATAAAATTAACTTTTTCGATAATGTTCTTTTTTCCACATAATTTCCCTAAATTTTGGCAGAATTTTGGCATCTTGGTACCTATGAACATCAAAAACAAAAAAATAAAGAAACTTTTTTTTTTATTTTTTCTCTATAAGGAGTGTTATTTGTAGGTTTTAACGTTTTAGTACTTAAGGAACTTAAAAACATTTATAATACACATTTCTCGTAATGTCCTTTCGTTTCCCAAATATAGGGATCTTTGAATGTATTTAAGCGTTTTCATAGGTAACATGATGAAAAACACTCAAAAACACTTGTTTTTGGTAATGTTATTCTGCTTCTCCATAAAGGAGTGTTTTGTATGCGTTTTAGCGATTTGGTATGTAAGGAGCTGAAAAACACTTCAAGGCAAGTTCTTGGTAAAAGTTTGTTTTATTCTAATGTAATATGATTGCCCTGCTTTTTAGTGCTTTATTGCCTAACACGCTCAAAAACACTCAAAAGATACTTTTGGAAATGTCATTTTTTTCCCACATAAAGCTAGTTTTGCATGCTATTTGGGGTTTTGCTAACTATGAATGTGAAAAAACACTCAAAATACACGCATTTGGTAATGTTGTTCTGTTACCCATGAGTCTCAGCCTTTTGGTATCTAAGAAACTTCTTTATATACACGAGTTTTTTGCATTTTTTGCCATGTTGTTCTTTTGAACCACAAGTTCTTTTGTCCGAAAATAATAAGACATGTTTCTCGTAATGTCCTTTTCTTTCCCAATAGGGAGTGCTTTGCATCCATTTTCGCGTTTTTTGTAGGTAACAAGCTCAAAAACACTCAAAATATACCTTTTTGGTAATATTTTTTTATTTCATAATATTGGTTGGTTTGCATCCGTTTTAGCGTTTTTCTACGTAAAACACCGAAAAGACACGTTTTCAGTAATTTTGTTTTCGATTCCCAAAGAATATTGCCAGAATTTTGGCATCTTAGTACCTATGAAGATGAATAAAAAAAAAAATATTTCATTATTTTTTCTCTATAAAGAGTGTTATTTGTGGGTTTTATCTTTTTTGGTACTTAAGGAACTTAAAAACACTCATAATACACGTTTCTCATAATGTCCTTTCGTTTCCCTAACATAAGGTTCTTTGCATGTATTTAAGCGTTTTTATAAATAATATGATAAAAACACACTCAAAATACATGTTTTTGGTAATGTTACTCTGTTTCTCCATAAAGGGTATTTTGCATGCGTTTTAGCGTTTTGGGGTTGTCAGGAGAAAAAAAAACACTTAAAGGCAAATTCTTTGTAAAAGTTGGTTTTATTCCCATGTAATGTGATTGTTCTGCTTTTTAGTGCTTTGTTGCATATCTCGCTCAAAAACACTCAAAAGACACTTTTCTGGTAATATCTTTTTTTTTCCTACATAAAGCTAGTTTCGCATGTAATTTGGGATTTTCGTAACTAAGAATGTGAAAAACACTCAAAACACACACATTTGGTAAGGTAGTTCTGTTTCTCAATTAAAAGTGTTATTCATGCATTTTCAGCATTTTGGTATGTAAGAAACTTCTCTATATACACGAGTTTTTGCGTTTTTTGCCTTGTGGTTAGTGTGAAACTATAAAACAATCATTATACACGTTTCTCTAAATGTTTTTTGTAGGTAAAAAGCTCAAAAACACTTTTTGGTAATGTTATTCTCTTTTTTTCATATTCGTTGCATTCCATCCGATATAGCGTTTTTTTCTACGTAAAACACTGAAAAGACACGTTTTCCGTAATTTTGTTTTGGATGAACATATTGAGTGACTTCCTTATTATTTATCAGTTTGCTGCCTAACATGCTGAAAAACACTGAAAAGACAGGTTTCTGGTAAAGTCGTTTAATTTCCTCATATAGGTGGCTTTGCATGCACTTTAGGGTTTGGTTAATTATAGCTTTTTTGATAATATTCTTTTTTTCCACATAAATTCCCTGAATTTTGGCAGAATTTTGGCATCTCAGTACTTATTAAAATCAATACAAAAAAATGCTGTTTTTATTTATTTATTTATTTTTTCTCTTTAAAGAGTGTTATTTGTGGGTTTTAACGTTTTGGTACTTAAGGAACTTAAAAACAGTCATAATACACGTTTTTCGTAATGTCTTTTCGTTTCCCCAAGATAGGGTTCTTTGCATGTATTTAAGCGTTTTTATAGGTAACATAATGAAAAACACTTAAGACACACATTTTTTGTAATGTTTTTCTGCTTCTCCATAAAGGAGTGTTTTGCATGCGCTTTAGCGTTTTGGTATGTAAGGAGCTCAAAAACACATAATGGCAAGTTCTTGGTGAAAGTTGGTTTTATTCCCATGTAATGTGATTGCCCTACTTTTTAGTGCTTTATTGCCTAACACGCTCAAAAACACTCAAAAGATACTTCTGGTAATGTCATTTTTTTCTCACATAAAGCTAGTTTCGCATGCTATTTGGGATTTTGCTAAGAATGTGAAAAACACCGAAAATACATGCTTTTGGCAAGGTTGTTCTGTTTCTCAATTATGATTGTTATTCATGAGTTTCAGCATTTTGGTATCTATGAAACTTCTTTATATACACAGGTTTTTGCGTTTTTTGCCTTGTGGTTCTTGTGAACCACAAGTTCTATTGCTCGAAAATGATAAGACACTCATTATACACGTTTCTCGTAATGTCCTTTTGTTTCCCAATAAGGAGTGTTTTGCATCCATTTTCACCTTTTTTATAGGTAACAAGCTCAAAAACACTCAAAATATACCTTTTTCGTAATGTTATTCTTTTTTTTTTCATATTGGTTGGTTTGCATCCGTTTTCGCGTTTTTTTTTACGTAAAACACCGAAAAGACACGTTTTCAGTAATTTTGTTTTGGATTCCCATATAGAGTGACTTCTATGTTATTTATCGGTTTGATGCCTAACATATAGGTGATTTTGCATGCACTGTAGTGTTTGCTACATAACAGTCGAAAAAAAAGCTAAAATTAACTTTTTTAATAATGTTCTTATTTCACAAAATTTCATGAATTTTGCCCGAAGATGAATAAGAAAGAAAAAAAAATATCGTATTCATTTATTTTTTTTTCTCTCAATAGAGAGTTATTTCTGGCGTTTAGCTTTTTGGTACTTAATGAATTTAAAAACACTCATAATACACGTTTCTCGTAATGTCCTTTCGTTTCCCACAAATAGGATTCTTAGCATGTATTTAAGCGTTTTATTGGTAACATGATCAAAAACACTCAAAGTACATGTTTTTCGTAATGTTTTTCTGTTTCTCCATAAAGTGTGTTTTGCATGCGTTTTAGCGTTTTGGTATATAAGGAGCTCTAAAACACTTAAAGGCAAGTTCTTGGTAAACATAGGTTTTATTCCCATGAAATGTGATTGCCCTTCTTTTTAGTGCTTTACTGCTAATCACGCTCAAAAACACTCAATAGACACTTTTCTGGAAATGTCTTTTTTTTTTACCACATAAAGCTGGTTTCACAATCAATTTGGGTTTTGGGTAACTAAGAATGTGAAAAGCACTCAAAATACACGCATTTAGTAAGGTTGTTCTGTTTCTCAATTAAGAGTGTTATTCATGAGTTTCAGCATTTTGGTATCTAGGAAACTTCTCCATATACACGAGTTTTTGTGTTTTTTGCCTTGTGGTTCTTTTGAACTATAACACACTCATTATACACTTTTCTCGCATTGTCCCTTTCTTTCCCAATATAGAGTGCTTTGTATCAATTTTTGCGTTTTTTTTTTTTTTTTTTTGTAGGTAACAAGCTCAAAAACACTCAAAATGTATATTCTTGGTAATGTTTTTCTATTTCATGATATTGGTTGGTTTGCATCCGTTTTAGCGTTTTTCTACGTAAAATACTGAGAAGACACGTTTTAAGTAATTTTGTTTTGCATTCCCATATTGAGTGAGTTCATTATTATTTATCGTTTCGGTGCCTAACATGCTGAAAAACACCCAAAAAACAGATTTCTGGTAAAATCATTCAATTTCCTCATATAGAAGGCTTTGCATGCTCTTTAGGGTTTGGTACATAACAGTCCGAAAAAAAAACCTTAAATCAACTTTTTTGATAATATTCTTTTATCACATAATTGCCCTGAATTTTCCCAGAATTTTGTCATCTCGGTACCTATGAAGATGAATGAAAAAAAAAATATATTTTTTTTATATTTTTTTTATTTATTTTATTTATTTTTTTCTAAATAAAGAGTGTCATTTGTGGGTTTTAGCTTTTTGGTTATTAAGGAACTTAAAAACACTCATAATACACGTTTCTCGTAATGTCCTTTCGTTTCCCAAACATAAGGTTCTTTTTATGTATTTAAGCGTTTTGATAGATAAAATGATCAAAAACACTTAAAATACATGTTTTTGGTAATGTTATTCTGTTTCTCCATAAAGTGTGTTTTGCAGGCGTTTTAACATTTTGATATATAAGGAGCTCAAAAACACTTAAAGGCAAGTTTTTGGTAAAAATTGGTTTGATTCGAATTTAATGTGATTCCCCTGCTTTTTAGTGCTTTATATCCTATCATGCTCAAAAAACACTCAAAAGACACTTTTCTGGGAATGTCATTTTTTCCCACATAAATCTGGTTTCGCATGCAATTTGGGATTTTGGTAACTAAGAATGTGAAAAGCTCTCAAAATACACGCATTTAGTAATGTTATTCTGTTTCTCAGTTAAGAGTGTTATTCATGAGTTTCAGCATTTTTGTATCTAAGAAACTTATCCATATAATATATACGAGTTTTTGCGTTTTTTCCCTTGTGGTTCTTGTGAAACCATAAAACACTCATTATACACGTTTCTCGTAATGTCCTTTTGTTTCCCAATATAGAGTGCTTTGCATCCATTTTCGCATTTTTTTGTGGTTAACAGGCTCAAAAACACTAAAAATATACCTTTTTGGTAACGTTATTCTATTTCTTCATATTGGTTGGTTTCCATCCGTTTTAGAGTTTTTCTACGTAAAACACGGAAAAGACACGTTTTCAGTAATTTTGTTTTCCATTCCCATATTGAGTGACTTCCACATTATTTATCCTTTTGATGCCTAACATGCTAAAATAAAGAAAACACTCAAAAGAGAGGTTTCTGGTAAAGTCGTGTAATTTGCCATATATGTGGCTTTGGATGCACTTTAGGGTTTGGTACATAACAGCTAAAATTGGTAAAAAAAGCTAAAATTAACTTTTTTGGATAATGTTCTTTTTTCCACATAATTTCCCTAAATTTTGCCAGACTTTTGGCATCTCAGTACCTATGAATATAAATAACAAAAAAAAAAATGCTATTTTTTTATTTATTTATATATATATTTTTTTCTATAAAGAGTGTTATTTGTGGCTTTTAGCTTTTTGGTACTTAAGAAACATAAAAACACTCATAATACACGTTTCTCGTAATGTTTTTTTTTCGTTTCCCAGACATGTATTTAAGTGTTTTTATAGGTAACATGATCAAAAACACTCAAAATACGTGTTTTTGGTAATGTTATTCTGTTTCTCCATAAAGGTTGTTTTGCATGCGTTTTAGCGTTTTTGTATGTAAGGAGCTCAAAAAATCTTAAAGGGAAATTCTTGGTAAAAATTTTTTTTTTCCCTATGTAATGGGATTGCCCTGCTTTTAAGTGCTTTATTTCTTACCACGCTCAAAAATACTCAAAACAACTTTTTTATGTTAATGTCATCTTTTTTCCCACATTTTTATCCCACAATATTTCGCATGCAATTTGGGGTTTTGGTAACTAAGAATGTGAAAAACACCCAAAATACACTCATTTTGTAAGCTTGTTCTTTTTTTTTTATTCTTCGTAAAATTTGGTTTTATTCCAATGTAATGTGATTGTTCTGCTTTTTAGTGCTTTCTTGCATATAACGCTCAAAAATACTCAAAAGACACTTTTCTGGTAGTGTCATTTATTTCCCACATAAAGCTAGTTTCGCATGTAATTTGGGATTTTCGTAAGTAAGACTGTGAAAAACACTCACAATACGCACATTTTGTAAGGTAATTCTGTTTCTCAATTAAAAGTGCTATTCATGAGTTTCATCATTTTGGTATCTAAGAAACTTCTTTAGGTACACGAGTTTTTGATTTTTGCCTTTTGGTTCTTGTGGAACTATAAAACACTTATTATACACGTCTCTAAGAATGTCCTTTTGTTTTGCAATACTTTGCATCCATTTATGCATTTTTTTAGGTAACAAGCTCAAAAACATTCAAAATATACATTTTTGGTAATGTTAATCTATTTCTTCATATTGGTTGGTTTGCATCCTTTCTAGCATTTTTCTACGTAAAACATTGAAAAGACACGTTTTCAGTAATTTTGTTTTGGAATCCCATATTGAGTTACTTCCATATTATTATCGTTTTGGTGCCTAACATACTAAAAAACACTCAAAAGTAAGGTTTCTCGTAAAGTCGTTTAATTTCCTCATGTAGGTGGCTTTGCATTCACTTTAGAGTTTGGTACATAACATTCCGAAAAAAAAGCTAAAATTAACTTTTTTGATAATATTCTTGTATCATATAAATGCCCAGAATTTTCCCAGAAATTCGGCATCTTGGTACCTATGAAGATGAATAAAAAAAAAAAAAAATTCCTGTTTTTTTTATATATATTTATTTATTTTTTTCTTTAGTGTTATTTGTGGGTTTTAGTTTTTTGGTTCTTAAGGAACTTAAAAACACTCATAATACACGTTTCTCGTAATGTCTTTTCGTTTCCCAAACATAGGGTTCTTTGCATGTATTTTCGCGTTTTTATGGGTAGCATCATCAAAAACACTCAAAATACATGTTTTTGGTAATGTTATTCTAATTCTCCATAAAGGGTGTTTTAGCGTTTTGGTATGTAAGGAGCTCAAAAAAACTTAAAGGCAAGTTCTTGGTAAAAGTTGGTTTCATTCCTATGTAATGTTATTGCCCTGCTTTTTAGTGCTTTATTGCCTAACACGCTCAAAAACACCCAAAGTCACTTTTCTGGTAATGTTATTTTTTACCAACATAAAGCTAGTTTTGCATGCAATTTGGGGTTTTGGTAAATAAGAATGTGAAAAACACTCAAAATACACGCATTTCGTAAGGTTGTTATATTTCTCATTTAAGAGTGTTATTCATGAGTACCAGCGTTTTGGTAACTAAGAAACTTCTCCATATACACGAGTTTTTGCGTTTTTTGGCTTGTGGTTCTTGTGAAACTATAAAACACTCATTATTCACGTTTCTCGTAAAGTCCTTTTGTTTCCCAATATAGAGTGCTTTGCATCCTTTTTCGCGTTTTTTGTAGATAACAAGATTGAAAAACACTCAAAATATACCTTTTTGGTAATATTCTATTTCTTCATATTGTTTGGTTTGCATCCGTTTTAGCGTTTTTCTACATAAAACACAGAAAAGACACGTTTTCAGTATTTTGTTTTGGATTCTCATATAGAGTGACTTCCATATTATTTATCATTTTGATGCCTAACAAGCTGAAAATCACTCAAAACAGGTTTCTGGTAAAGTCGTTTAATTTCCTTATATAGGTGGCTTTGCATGCACTTTAGGGCTTGGTAAATAAGAGTCCGAAAAAAAGCTAAAATTAACTTTTTTGATAATGATCTTTTATCCCATAAATGCCCTGAATTTTGCCAGAATTTTGGCATCTCGGTACCTATGAAGATGAATAAAAAAAAAAAATTCAAATTTTTCTATTTATTTATTTATTTTTTTTCCTAAATAAAGAGTGTTACTTGTGGGTTTTAGCTTTTTGGTTCTTAAGGAACTTAAAAACTCTCATAACACAAGTTTCTCGTAATATACTTTCCTTTCCCAAACATAAGGTATTTTGCATGTATTTAAGCGTTTTTATAGATAACATGATTAAAAAACACTGAAAATACCTGTTGTTGGTAATGTTATTTTGTTTCTATATAAAGTGTGTTTTGCGCATATAAGGAGCTGAAAAACACTTAAAGGCAAGTTCTTGGTAAACGTTGGTTTTATTCCATGTAATGTGATTGCCCTGCTTTTTAGTGCTTTATTGCCTAACACTCTCAAAAATACTCAAAAGACACTATTCTGGTAATGTCATTTTTTTCCAACGTAAACCTATATTCGCATAGAATTTCGTTTTTTTTTAACTAAGAATGTGAAAAAAAACACTCAAAATACACGCATTTAGTAAGGTTGTTCTGTTTTTCAATTAAGAGTTTTATGATTTTCAGCATTTTGGTATCTAAGAAACTTCTCCATATATACGAGTTTTTGTGTTTTTTGCCTTGTGGATCTTGTGAAACTATAAAACACTCATTATACACGTTTCTCGTGATGTCCTTTTGTTTCCCAATATAGAGTGCTTTGTATGCATTTTCGCGTTTTTTTGTAGGTAACAAGTTCAAAAACATTTAAAAGATTGCTATTTTTTTTTTTTTATGATGTTTTTCTATTTCTTCGTATTGGTTGGTTTGCAACCGTTTTAGCGTTTCTCTACGTAAAACACTGAGAAGACATGTTTTCAGTAATTTTGTTTTGGATTCCCATATTGAGTGACTTCAATGGTATTTATCGTTTTGGTGCCTAACATGCTAAAAAAAAACACTCAAAAGACAGGTTTCTTGTAAAGTCGTTTAATTTCCATATATAGGTGGCTTTGCATGCAGTTTAGGGTTTGGTACATAACAGTCCGAAAAAAAATCTATAATTAACTTTTTTGATAATGTTCTTTTTTCCACATAATTTCCCTGAATTTTGCCAGAATTTTGGCATCTTGGTACCTATGAAGATGAATAACAAAAAAAAAAAAAAAAATACTATTTTTTTATTTATTGTTTTTCTCTATAAAGAGTGTTATTTGTGGGTTTTAGGTTTTTGGTACTTAAGGAACTTAAAAACACTCATAATACACGTTTCTCATAATGTCCTTTCGTTTCCCAAATATAGGGTTCTTTGCATGTATTTAAGCGTTTTTATAGGTAACATGATCAAAAACACTCAAAATACATGTTTTTGGTAATGTTTTTCTGTTTCTCCATAAAGGGTGTTTTGCATGCGTTTTAGCGTTTCTATATGTAAGGAGCTCAAAAACACTTAAAGGCAAGTTCTTGGTAAAATTTGGTTTTATTCCCATGTAATGTGATTGCCCTGCTTTTTAGTGCTTTATTGCCTAACACGCTCAAAAACACTCAAAAGACATTTTTGTGGTAATGTCATTTTTTTTTCCACATAAAGCTAGTTTCGCATGCAATTTGGAGTTTTGGTAACTAAGAATGTGAAAAACACTCAAAATACAGGCATTTGGTAAGGTTGTTCTATATCTCAATTAGGAGTGTTATTCATGAGTTTCAGCGTTTTAGTACCTAATAATCTTTAAAACACTCATAATGAAAAATCAGGGCAATCACATTACATTGAAATAAAACCAATTTTTAACAAGAACTTGCCTTTAAGTGTATTTGAGCTCCTTATATACCAAAACACTAAAATGCATGCAAAATACATTTTATGGTGAAACAGGATAACATTACCAAAAACATGTATTTTGAGTGTTTTTCATCATGTTACCGATAAAAACGCTTAAATACATGCAAAGAACCCTATTTTTGGTAAATGACAGGACATTACGAGAAACGTGTATTATGAGTGTTTTTAAGTTCATTAAGTACGAAGAAGCTAAAAGCCACAAATTACACTACTGAGAAAAAAATAAATCAATAAATAAAAAAAATACGATATCATTTTTTTCATTCTTATTCATCTTCACAGGTAACAAGATGCCAAAATTTGTGCAAAGTTCAGGAAATTATATGAAATAAGAACATTATCAAAAAAGTTAAATTTAGCTTTTTTTTTTCGGACTGTTATGTACCAAACCCCTAAAGTGCATGCAAAGCCACCTATATGGGGAAATTAAAGGTCTTTGCCAGAAAACTGTCTTATGAGTGTTTTTCAGCATGTTAGGAACCAAAAACGATATAACCAAAGGAAGTCAATCTATATGGGAATCCAAAACAAAATTACTGAAAACGTGTCTTTTCGGTGTTTTACGTAGAAAACGCTAAAACCGATGGAAACCAACCAAAATAAAGAAATAGAATAACATTACCAAAAAGGTATATTTTGAGTGTTTTTTTTAAATTGTTACCTAAAAAAAACGCGAAAATGGATGGAAAGCACTCTATATTGGGAAGCAAAAGGCACCAAAAATGCATGTTAGGCACCAAAACGATAAATATTATGAAAATCACTCTATATGGAAATCCAAAACAAAATTACTGGAAACGTGTCTTTTAAAAGATTTACGTAGAAAAACGCTAAAACGGATGGAAACCAACCAATATGAAAAAAATATAATATTACCAAAAAAGTATATTTTGTGTGTTTTTGAGGTTGTTACATAAAAAAAACGCGAAAATGGATGCATAGCACTCTATATCAGGGAAAAAAAGGACATAATGAGAAACGTGTATAATGAGTGTTTTATAGTTTCACCAGAATCACAAGGCAAAAAACGCAAAAACTCGACTGTATGTAGAAGTTTCTAAGATACCAAAATACTGAAACTCATGAATAACACTCTTAATCCTTACTAAATGCGTGTATTTTGAGTGTTTTTTTTTACATTCTTAGTTACCAAAACCCCAAATTCCATGCGAAACTAGCTTTATATGGGAAAAAATGACATTACCAGAGAAGTGTCTTTCAGTGTTTTTGAGCGTGTTAGGCAATAAAGCATTAAAAAGCAGGGCAATCACATCACACGGGAATAAAACCAACTTTTACGAACAACTTGCCTTTTATTGTTTTTGATACGCATTTTGTAAGGTTGCTCTATTTCTCAATTAAGAGTGTTATTCATGAGTTTCAGCACATGGACGAGTTTTTGCGTTTTTTGCCTGATGTTTTTTTTTTGAACTATAAAACATTCATTATACAATTTTCTTGCAATGTCCCTTTGTTTCCCAATATAGAGTGCAGTTCCTAATACATAGAGTGAGTTCCTTATTATTTATCGTTTTGGTGCCTAACATGCTGAAAACACTCAAAATACAGATTTCTGGTAAGATCTTTAATTTCATCATATGGGAGGCTTTGCATGTCTTTTCAGTGTTTTTAAACGTGTTACGCAATAAAGCACTAAAAGCCAGGGCAATCACATTATATGGGAATAAAACCAAATTTTACCAAGAACATGCCTTAAGTGTTTATGAGCTCCTTACATACCAAAACGCTAAAACACATGTTAAATTCATTTTATGGAGAAACAGAATAACATTACCAAATACATGTATTTTGAGTGTTTTTGATCATGTTATCTATAAAAATGCTTAAATACTTCCAAAGAACCTTATATTTGGGAAACGAAAAAAACATTACGAGAAACGTGATTCCTTCAGTACCAAAAAGCTAAAACCCACAAATAACACTCTTTAGAAAAAATAAATAAATTATTTAAAAAAAATTGGATTTTTTTTTTGTTATTCATCTTTATAGGTACCAAGATGCCAAAATTATGCCAAAATTCAGGGAATTTATGTGGAAAAAAGAACATTATCATTAAAGTTAATTATAGTTTTTTTTCGGATTGTTATGTACCAAACACTAAAGTGCATGGAAAGCCACATATATAGGGAAGTTAAACGACTTTACCAGAAACCTTTCTTTTTAGTGTTTTTTAGCATGTTAGGCACCAAAACGATAAATAATATGGAAGTCAGTCAATACGTGAATCCAAAAGAAAATTACTGAAAACGTGTCTTCATTCTTTTACGTAGAAAATCGCTAAAGCGGACAGAAACCATCTTATATGAAGAAATAGAATAACATTACCAAAAAAGATATATTTTTGAATGTTTTTCAGCTTGTTACCTACAAATAATGCAAAAATGGATTTAAAGCACTCTATATTAGGAAACAAAACGACATTACGAGAAACGTGTATAATGAGTGTTTTCTAGTTTTAAAAGAACCACAAGGCAATAAACGCAAAAACTCGTATATATAGAGAAATTTCTTACATACTAAAGTGAATATAAGCATGAATAACACTTTTAATTCATTAACAGAACTACCTTACCAAATTGTGTATTTTGAGTGTTTTTCACATTCTTAGTTACGAAAATGCCAAATTACATGCGAAACTAGTTTCATGTGGGAAAAAAAATGACATTACCAGAAAAGTGTCTTTTGAGTGTTTTTCAGCGTGATATGCAACAAAGCACTAAAAAGCAGAACGATCACATTACATGAGAATAAAACCATCTTTTACAAAGAATTTGCCTTTAAGTGTTTTTAACCCCTTATATATCAAACTGGAAAAACACTTGCAAAACAAACTTTATGGAGAAACAGAATAACATTACCAAAAAACATGTATTTTGAGTGTTTTTAATCATGTTATCTATAAAAACGCTTAAGTACATGCAAAGAACATTATGTTTGGGAAACAAAAGGAAATTATGTGGAAAAAAGGAATATTATCGAAAAAGTTAATTTTACCTTTTTTTCGGAGTTATGTACCAAACCATAAAGTGTATGCAAAGCCAACTATTTGGGAAAATTTAACGTCTTTACAAGAAACCTGTCTTTTGAGTGTTTTTCCGCATGTTAGGCACCAAATCGATAGATAATATGAAAGTCACTCTATATGGAAATCCAAAACAAAATTACTAAAAACGTGTCTTTTAAAAGATTTAAGTAGAAAAACGCTAAAATAAATGCAAAGCAACCAATATGAAAAAATAGTATAATATTACCAGAAAAGTATATATTGTGTGTTTTTGAGCTTGTTACATAAAAAAAAAAACGCAAAAATGGAGGCAAAGCACTGTATATTAGGAAAAAAAAGGGACATAACAAGAAACGTGTATAATGAGTGTTTTATAGTTTCACCAGAATCACAAGGCAAAAAACGCAAAAACTCGTCTGTGTGGAGAAGTTTCCAAGATACCAAAATGCTGAAACTCATGAATAACACAGCAACCTTACTAAATGCGTGTATTATGAGTGTTTTTTTACATTCTTAGTTACCAAAACCCCAAATTCCATGCGAAATTAGCTTTATATGGGAAAAAAAAGACATTACCAGAAAAGTGTCTTTGAGTATTTTTGAGCGTGTTAGGCAATAAAGCACTAAAAAGCAGGGCAATCACATTACATGGGAATAAAACCAACTTTTACGAAGAACTTGCCTTTTAGTGTTTTTGACACGCATTTAGTAAGGTTATTCTTTTTCTCAATCAAGAGTGTTATTCATGAGTTTCAGCATTTTAGTATCTAGGAAACTTTTGCGTTTTTGCCTTGTGGTTTTTTTGAACTATAAAGCATTAATTATACACTTTTCTCGCAATGTCCCTTTGTTTCCCAATAGAGAGTGCTTTGTATCAATGTTTGCGTTTTTTTGTAGGTAACAAGCTTAAAAACACTCAATAAATACATTTTTAGTAATGTTTTTCTGCTTCTTTATATTGGTTGGTTTGCATCAGTATTCATTAATTTTCTTTTCCATTCCCACATAGAGTAGTTCCTTATTATTTATCGTTTTAATGCCTAACATGCTAAAAAAAAACACTCAAAAGACAGATTTCTAGTAAGGTCTTTAATTTCCTCATATGCGAGGCCTTGCATGTCTTTTGAGTGTTTTTGAGCGTGTTACGCAATAAAGCACTTAAAGGAAGGGCAATTGCATTACAGGGGATTAAAACCAAAGTTTAACAAGAACTTGCCTTTAAGTGTTCTTGACCTCCTTACTTACCAAAACGCTAAAACGCATGCAAAATACATTTTATGGAGAAAGAGAATAATATTACCAAATACATGTATTTTGAGTGTTTTTGATCATGTTATCTATAAAAACTCTTAAATACATGCAAAGAACCTTATGTTTGGGAAACGAAAGGACATTACGAGAAAAGTGTATTATGAGTGTTTTTTTAAGTTCCTTCAGTACCTAAAAGCTAAAACCCATAAATAACACTCTTTATTTAGAAAATAAATAATAAAAAAATAAAAAATAGGATTTTTTTTCTTTTTTTGTTATTCATCCTTATAAGTACCGACATGCCAAAATTCTGCAAAAATTCAGGGAATTTATGTGGAAAAAAGAGCATTACAAAAAAAAAAATTAATTATAGCTTTTTTTTCGGATTGTTATGTAGCAAACCCTAAACTGCATGCAAAGCCACCTATATAGGGAAGTTAAACGACTTTACAAGAAACCTGTCTTTTCAGTCTTTTTCAGCATGTTAGGCACAAAAACGATAAATAATATGGAAATCAGTCAATATGTGAATCCAAAACAAAAATACTGAAAACGTGTCTTTTCAGTGTTTTACGTAGAAAAACGGTAAAGCGGATGCAAACCAACCTATATGAAGAAATAGAATAACATTACCAAAAAGATCTATTTTGAGTGTTTTTGAGCTTGTTACAAAAAAAATGCAAAAATGGATGTAAAGCACTCTATATTAGGAAACAAAAGGACATTACGAGAAACGTGTATAATGAGTGTTTTATAGTTTAAAAGGACCATAAGGCAATAAACGCAAAAACTCGTGTATATAGAGAAACTTACCAAATGATGAAATGCATGAATAACACTTTTAATCGATAAACAGAACTACCTTACCAAATTGTGTATTTTGAGTGTTTTTCACATTCTTAGTTACGAAAATGCCAAATTACATGCGAAACTACCTTCATGTGGAAAAAAAAATGACATTACCAAAAAAGTGTCTTTTTTAGTGTTTTTGAGCGTGATATGCAACAAAGCACTAAAAAGCAGAACAATCACATTACATGGGAATAAAACTAACTTTTACGAAGAACTTGCCTTTAAGTGTTTTTTAACTCCTTACATACGAAATTGCTAAAACGCATGCAAAACACCCTTTATGGTGAAAAAGAATAACATTACCAAAAAACATGTATTTTGAGTGTTTTTGATTATGTAACCTATAAAAACACTTAAATACACATAAAGAACCCTATGTTTGTATAACAAAAGGACATTACGAAAATCGAGTATTATGAGTGTTTTTAAGTTCCTTAAGTACCAAAAAGCTAAAACCCCACAAATAACACTCTTTATAGAGAGAAAAAAAAAATTTATTATTCATCTTCATAGGCACGGAGATGCCAAAATTCTGGCAAAATTCATGGAAATTTTATAAAAAAAAATCAATATAAAAAAAATAATTTTAGCTTTTTGCCGGAGTTATGTACAAACCCTGAAGTGCATGCGAATCCACCTATATGGGGAAATTACACGACTTTACCAGAAATCTGTCTTTTGAGTGTTTTTCAGCAATATTACTGAAACAATATTACTGAAACAATATTACTGAAAACGTGTCTTTTCAGTGATTTACGGATAAAAACGCTAAAACGGATGTAAACAAACCAATATGAAGATATAGAATAACATTACCAAAAAAATATATTTTGATGTGTTTTTGAGCTTGTTACCTACAAAAAATGCAAAAATGGATGGAAAGCACTTTATATTGGCAAAGAAAAGAACATTACGAGAAATGTGTATGAGTGTTTTATAGTTTCAAAAGAACCACAAGGTAAAAAACTCAAAAACTCGTGTACATAAAGAAGTTTCTTACATACCAAGGAGCTGAAACTCATGAATATAACTTTTGATTTTGAAACAGAAATACCTTACCAAATGTTTGTATTAGAAAAGTTTCTTACATACCAAAATGCTGAAACTCAAGAATACCACTTTTAATTAAGAAATAGAACATTCTTACTAAATGCTTGTGTTTTGAGTTTTTTTTACATTCTTAGTTACGAAAACCCCAAATTCCATCCAAACTAGCTTTATGTGGGAAAAATAATGATATTACCAGAAAAGTGTCTTTTGAATGTTTTTGAGCGTGTTAAGCAATAAAGCACTAAAAAGCAGGGTAATCACATTACATGGGAATAAAAACAACTTTTTCCAAGAATTTGCCTTTAAGTGTTTTTGAGCTCATTACATACCAAAACGCTAAAACGCATGCAAAAACATCTTTTATGGAAAAACAGAATAAAATTACCAAAAACATTTATTTTCAGTGTTTTTGATCATGTTATCTATAAAACGCTTAAATACATGTTCAAAAGACACTTCTCTGATAATGTCATTTTTTTCCCACATAAAGCTAGTTTCGCACGTATTTTGGAATTTTCGTAACTAAGAATGTGATAAACACTCAAAATACACACATTTGGTAAGGTAGTTCTGTTTTTAAATTAAAAGTGTTATTCATGAGTTTTAGCATTTTGGTATGTAAGAAACTTCTCTATATACACGAGTTTCTGCGGTTTTTGTCTTGTGGTTCTTGTAAATCTATAAAACAATCATTATACACGTTTCTCTAAATGTCCTTTTGCTTCCCAATATAGAGTGGTTTTACATCCATTTTCGTGTTTTTTGTAGGTAAAAAGCTCAAAAACACTTTTTGGTAATGTTATTCTATTTTTTTCATCCGTTTTTTTGCATCCGTTTTAGTGTTTTTTCTACGTAAAACACTGAATAGACACGTTTTCAGTAATTTTGTTTTGGATTCACATATTGACTGACTTCCATATTATTTATCGGTTTGGTGCCTAACTTGCTGAAAAACACTGAAAAGACAGGTATTAGGTAAAGTCGTTTAATTTCCTCATATAGGTGGCTTTGCATGCTCTTTAGGGTTTGGTAAATAACAATACGAAAAAAAGCTATAATTAACTTTTTTGATAATGTTCTTTTTTCCACATAAATTCCCTAAATTTTGGCAGAATTTTGGCATCTCGGTACTTATGAAAACCAAATGCAAAAAAATACTATTTTTTTAATTTTTTTTATTATTTTTCTCTTTAAAGGGTGTTATTTGTGGGTTTTAACGTTTTGGTACTTAAGGAACTTAAAAACAGTCATAATACACGTTTCTCGTAATGTCCTTTCGTTTCCCAAACATAGGGTTCTTTACATGTATTTAAGCGTTTTTATAGGTAACATGATCAAAAACACTTAAAACACATGTTTTTTGTAATGTTTTTCTGCTTCTCCATAAAGGAGTGTTTTGCATGCGTTTTAGCGTTTTGGAAGCTCAAAAACACATAATGTCAAGTTCTTGGTCAAAGTTGGTTTTATTCCCATGTAATGTGATTACCCTGTTTTTAGTGCTTTATTGCATAACACGATCAAAAACACTCAAAAAACACTTCTGGTAATGTCATTTTTTTCCCACATAAAGCTAGTTTCGCATGCTATTTATGATTTTGATAACTAAGAATGTGAAAAACACTGAAAATACACGCTTTTGGTAAGGTTGTTCTGTTTTTCAATTAAGATTGTTAATCATGAGTTTCAGCATTTTGGTATCAGTTTTTGCGTTTTTTGCCTTGTGGTTCTTGTGAACCACAAGTTGTTTTGCTCGAAAATAACAAGACACTCATTATACACGTTTCTCGTAATGTCCTTTTGTTTCACCTTTTTTGTAGGTAACAAGCTCAAAAACACTCAAAATATACCTTTTTGGTAATGTTATTCTATTTTTTTTTTTTTTTTCATATTAGTTGGTTTGCATCCGTTTTAGCTTTTTCTACGTAAAACACCGAAAAGACACGTTTTCAGTAATTTTGTTTTGGATTCCCATATAGAATGACTTCCATGTTATTTGTCGTTTTGGTGCCTAACATGCTAAGAAACACTCGTAAGACAGTTTTCTGGCAAAGATGTTTGATTTCCCCATATAGGTTGGCATGTACTTTAGGGTTTGCTACATAACAGTCGAAAAAAAAAAAAAACCTAAAATTAACTTTTTTGATAATATTCTTATTTCACAAAATTTCATGAATTTTGCAAGAATTTTTGCATCTCGGTACCTCTGAAGATCAATAAGAAAGAAAAAAAAATATCGTATTTTTTTTATTTATTTGTTTTTTTCTCAATAGAAAGTTATTTGTGGGTTTTTGCTTTTTGGTACTTAATAAATTTAAAAACACTCATAATACATGTTTCTCGTAATGTCCTTTCGTTTCCCACAAATAGGGTTCTTAGTATGTATTTAAGCGTTTTATTGGTAACATGATAAAAAACACTCAAATTACAATTTTTTTGGAAATGTTATTATGTTTCTCCATCAAGTGTGTTTTGCATGCATTTTAGCGTTTTGTTATATAAGGAGTTCAAAAACAATTAAAGGCAAGTTCTTGGTAAACATTGGTTTTATTCCAATGTAATGTGATTCCCCTTCTTTTTAGTGCTTTACTGCCTATCACGCTCAAAAACACTCAATAGACACTTTTCTGAAAATGTCATTTTTTTTTACCACAAAAAGCTGGTTTCACAATCAATTTGGGTTTTGGGTAAATAAGAATGTGAAAAGCACTCAAAATACTCGCATTTAATAAGGTTGTTCTGTTTCTCAATTAAGAGTGTTATTCATGAATTTCAGCATTTTGGTATCTAGGAAACGTCTCCATATACACGAGTTTTTGCGTTTTTCGCCTTGTGGTTCTTTTAACTATAAAACACTCATTATACACTTTTCTCGCAATGTCCCTTTCTTTCCCAATATAGAGTGCCTTGCATCAATCTTCGCGTTTTTTTTTTTTGAAGGTAACAAGCTCAATAACACTCAAAATGTATCTTTTTGGTAATGTTTTTCTATTTCTTGATATTGGTTGGTTTGCATCCGTTTTAGCGTTATTCTACGTAAAATACTAAGAAGACACGTTTTAAGTAATTTTGTTTTTCATTCGCATATTGAGTGAGTTCATTATTATTTATCGTTTTGGTGCCTAACATGCTGAAAAACACTCAAAAAACAGATTTCTGGTAGTCATTCAAATTCCTCATAGAGCAGGCTTTGCATGCTCTTTAGGGTTTAGTACATTACAGTCCGAAAAAAAGCTAAAATCAACTTGTTTGATAATATTCTTTTATCATATAATTGCCCTGAATTTTCCCAGAATTTTTGTCATCTAGATACCTATGAAGATGAATGACAAAAAAAAAAAAAATTATTTTTTTATTTTATTTTATTTGTTTTTTCTAAATAAAGAGTGTTATTTGTTGGTTTTAGCTTTTTCGTACTTAAGGAACTTAAAAACACTCATAATGCATGTTTCTCGTAATGTCCTTTCGTTTCCCAAACAAGGTTCTTTCTATGTATTTAAGCGTTTTTATAGATAACATGACCAAAAACACTCAAAATACATGTTCTTGGTAATGTTATTCTCTTTCTCCATAAAGTGTGTTTTGCAGGCGTTTTAGCCTTTTGGTATATAAGGAGCTCAAAAACACTTAAATGCAAGTTCTTGAGAAAAATGGTTTTATTCGAATTTAATGTGATTCCCCTGCTTTTTAGTGCTATCACGTTCAAAAACACTCAAAAGACACTTTTCTGGTAATGTCATTTTTTCCCACATAAATCTGATTTCGCATGCAATTTTCGGTTTTGGTAACTGAGAATGTGAAAAGCTCTCAAAATACACGCATTTAGTAAGGTTGTTCTGTTTCTCAATTAAGAGTGTTATTCATGAGTTTCACCATTTTGGTATCTAAGAAACTTATCCATATATACGAGTTTTTGCGTTTTTTGCCTTGTGGTTCTTGTGAAACCATAAAACACTCATTACACACGTTTGTCGTAATGTCCCTTTGTTTCCCAATTTAGAGTGCTTTGCATCCATTTTCGCGTTTTGTGGTTAACAGGCTCAAAAACACTCAAAATATACCTTTTTGGTAATGTTATTATATTTCTTCATATTGGTTGGTTTGCATCTGTTTTAGCGTTTTTCTACGTAAAACACGGAAAAGACACGTTTTCAGTAATTTTCTTTTTCATTCCCATATTGGATGACTTCCATATTATTATTATTAAAAGGTATATTTATTAATTATTAATTTGATGCCTAACATGCTAAAAAAGAAAACACTCAAAAGAGAGGTTTCTGGTAAAGTTGTGTAATTTCACCATATAGGTGGCTTTGGGTGCTCTTTAGGATTTGGTAAATAACAGTCCGAAAAAAAAGCTAAAACTAATTTCTTTGATAATGTTCTTTTTTCCACATAATTACACTGAATTTTGCCAGACATTCGGCATATAAGTACCTATGAATATGAATAACAAAAAAAAATTACAATTTTTTTTTATTTATTTATTTATTTATTTTCTCTGTAAAAAGTGTTATTTGTGTCTTTTAGCTTTTTGGTACTTAAGAAACTTAAAAACACTCATAATACACGTTTCTCGTAATGTTTTTTTTTCGTTTTATCCAAACATGTATTTAAGTGTTTTTTTTATAGGTAACATGATCAAAAACACTGAAAATACGTTTTTTTGGTAATGTTATTGTGTTTCTCCATAAAGGGTGTTTTGCATGCGTTTTAGCGTTTTTGTATGTAAGGAGTTAAAAAAAAATCTTAAAGGAAAGTTCTTAGTAAAAATTTATTTTATCCCTATGTGATGTGATTGACCTGCTTTTTAGTGCTTTATTTTCTAACACGCTCAAAAACACTCAAAAAAACTTTTTATATTAATGTCATTTTTTTCCAACATTTTTATCCCACAATATTTCGCATACAATTTGGGGTTTTGGTAACTAAGAATGTGAAAAACACCCAAAATACACTCATTTGGTAAGCTTTTTCTTTTTTTTTTATTCCTCGTAAAATTTGGCATTATTCCAATGTAATGTGATTGTTCTACTTTTTAGTGCTTTGTTGCATATAACAGTCAAAAACACTCAAAACACACTTTTCTGGTAATGTCATTTATTTCCCACATAAAGCTAGTTTCGCATGTAATTTGGGATTGTCGTAACTAAGAATGTGAAAAACACTCAAAATAAACACATTTTGTAAGGTAATTCTGTTTCTCAATTAAAAATGTTATTTATGAGTTTTATCAATTTGGTATCTAAGAAACTTCTCTAGGTACACGAGTTTTTGTGTGTTTTGCCTGTTGGTTCTTGTGGAACTATAAAACACTCATTATACACGTTTCTCAGAATGTCCTTTTGTTTTGCAATACTTTGCATCCATTTTCGCATTTTTTTTTTAGGTAACAAGCTCAAAAACATTCAAAATATACCTTTTTGGTAATGTTTTTCTATTTCTTCATATTGGTTGGTTTGCTTCTTTTTAGCGTTTTTCTACGTAAAACTGAAAAGACACGTTTTCAGTAATTTTGTTTTCGATTCCCATATTGAGTGACTTCAATGTTATGATAGTTTTGGTGCCTAACATACTGAAAAACACTCAAAAGTAAGGTTTCTCGTAAAGTCGTTTAATATCCTCATGTAGGTGGCTTTGCATTCACTTTAGAGTTTGGTACATAACATTCCGAAAAAAAAAAGATAAAATTAACTTTTTTCATAATATTCTTTTATCACATAATTGCCCAGAATTTTCCCAGAATTTTGGCATATCGGTACCTATGAAGATGAATAACAAAAAAAAATAATTGGCGTTTTTTTATATATTTATTTATTTATTTTTATTTATAAAGAGTTTTTTGGTTCTTAAGGAACTTTAAAACACTCATAATACACGTTTCTCGTAATGTCCTGTCGTTTCCCAAATATAGTGTTTTGAGCTCCTGATATACCAAAACGCTAAAACGCATGCAAAACACACTTTATGGAGAAAGAGAATAACATTACCAAAAACATTTATTTTCAATGTTTTTGATCATGTTATAAATAAAAACGCTTAAATACATGCAAAGAACCCTATTTTTGGAAAACGAAAGGACATTACGAGAAATGTGTCTTATGAGTGTTTTTAAGATCATTATTTACCAAAAAGCTAAAAGCCACAAATAACACCCTTTATTTAGAAAAAATAAAAAAATAAAAAAAATACGATATTTTTTTTCTTTTTTATCTTCACAGGTACCGAGGTGGCAAAATTTGGGCAAAATTCAGGAAATTATCAGTCAATTATCAAAAAAGTTAATTTTAGCTTTTTTTTCCTACTGTTATGTACCAAACCCTATAGTGCATGCAAAACCACCTATATGGGGGAAATTAAACGTCTTTGCTAGAAAACAGTCTTATGAGATTTTTTCAGCTTGTTAGGCACCATAACGGTAAATAACATGCAAGTCACTCTATATGGGAATCTAAAACAAATTTACTAAAAACGTGTCTTTTCGGTGTTTTACGTAGAAAAACGCTAAAACGGATGCAAACCAACCAATAAGAAGAAATAAAATAACATTACCAAATAGGTATATTTTGAGTGTTTTTGAGCTTGTTACCTACAAAAAACGCGAAAATGGATGCAAAGCACTCCCTATTGGGAAACAAAAGGACATTACGAGAAACGTGTATAATGAGTGTATTATTATTTTTGAGCAAAAGAACTTGTGGTTCACAAGAAACACATGGCAAAAAACTAAAAAAAAAAACGCGTGTATATAAAGAAGTTTCTTAGATACCAAAATCCTGAAACTCATGAATAACAATATTAACTGAAAAAATGAACAACCTTACCAAATGCATGTATTTTGAGTGTTTTCCACAGTCTTAGATAGCAAAACCCCAAATAGCACCCGAAACTATGTTGGAAAAAAAATGATAGAAGTATCTTTTGAGTGTTTTTGAGAGTGTTAGGCAAAAAATCACAAAAAAAAAACAGGGCAATCACATTATATGGGAATAAAACCAACTTTTACCAAGAACTTGCCTTGAAGTGTTTTTGACCTCCTTACAAACCAAAACGCTAAAACGCATGCAAAAAACTGCTTTATAAAGAAGCAGAATAACATTACTGAAAACAAGTGTTTTTTATCATGTTACATATAAAAACGCTTATATACATGGAAAGAATCTTATGTTTGGGAAACGAAAGGACATTACGAGAAACGTGTATTAGGACCGTTTTTAAGTTCATTAAGTACCAAAACGTTAAAACCCACAAATAACACTCTTTATAGAGAAAAAATAAATAAATAAATGAAAAAATAGCTTTTTATTTAATAGCGATTTTCATAGGTACCAAGATGCCAAAATTCTGGCAAAATTCAGAGAATTTATGTGGAAAAAAATAACATTATCAAAAAAAGTTAATTTTAGCTTTTTTTTCTGACTGTTATGTATCAAACCCTAAAGTGCATGCAAAGCCACCTATATATGGAAATTAAACGACTTTACAAGAAACCTGCTTTTTGAGTGTTTTTTTTAGCATGTTAGGCACCAAAACGATAAATACCATTTAAGTCACTCAATATGGGAATCCAAAACAAAATTACTGAAAACATGTCTTCTCAGTGTTTTACGTAGAAAAACGCTAAAACGGATGCAAACTAACCAATACGAAGAAATAGAAAAACATCACCAAAAAAGGTATATTTTGAGTGTTTTTCAACTTGTTACCTACAAAAAACGCAAAATATACATGCAAAGCACTCTATATTGGGAAAAAAAAGGACATTACGAGAAACGTGTATAATGAGTGTTTTATAGTTTCACAAGATCTACAAGGCAAAAAACACAAAAACTCGTATATATGGAGAATTTTCTTAGATACCAAAATGCTGAAACTCATGAATAACACTGTTAATTAAAAAACAGAACAACCTTACTAAATGCGTGTACTTTGAGTGTTTTTTCACATTCTTAGTTATAAAAAAAAAAAAACGAAATTCCATGCGAATATTGCTTTATGTGGGAAAAAAATGACATTACCAGATAAGTGTCTTTTGAGTGCTTTTGAGAGTGTTAGGCAATAAAGCACTAAAAAGCAGGGCAATCACATTACATGGAATAAAACCAACGTTTACCAAGAACTTGCCTATAAGTGTTTTACAGCTCCTTATATGCGCTAAAACGCATGTAAACCACACTTTATATAGAAACAAAATAACATTACCAACAACAGGTATTTTGAGTGGTTTTAATCATGTTATCTATAAAAACGCTTAAATACATGCAAAGTACTTTATGTTTGGGAAAGGAAAGGATATTACGAGAAACGTGTATTATGAGTGTTTTTAAGTTCCTTAAGAACCAAAAAAGCTAAAACCCACAAATAACACTCTTTATTTAGAAAAAAAATAAAATAAATAAATAGAAAAATAGGAATTTTTTTATTTTTTTTTTTTTATTCATCTTCATAGGTACCGAGATCCCAAAATTCTGGCAAAATTCAGGGCAATTATGTGATAAAAGTTAATTATCAAAACGATAAATAATATGGAAGTAAGTCTATATGAGAATCCAAAAAAAAATACTGAAAACGTGTCTTTTTGTGTTTTAGGTAGGAAAACGCTAAAACGGATGCAAACCAACAAATATGAAGAAATAGAATATTACCAAAAAGGTATATTTTGAGTTTTTTTAATCTTGTTACCTACAATAAACGTGAAAAAGGATGCAAAGCACTCTATATTGGGAAACAAAAGGACATTACGAGAAACGTGAATAATGAGTGTTTTATAGTTTCACAAGAACCACATGGCAAAAAACGCAAAAACTCGTGTATATGGAGAAGTTTCTTAGTTACCAAAACGCTGGTACTCATGAATAACACTCCTAAATGAGAAAGATAACAACCTTACGAATTGCGTGTATTTTGAGTGTTTTTTACATTATTTACCAAAACCCCAAATTGCATGCAAAACTAGCTTTATGTTGGTAAGAAATTACATTACCAGAAAAGTGACTATGGGTGTTTCTGAGCGTGTTAGGCAATAAAGCACTAAAAAGCAGGGCAATAACATTACATGGGAATGAAACCAACTTTTACCAAGAACTTGCCTTTAAGTTTTTTTTTAACTCCTTACATACCAAAACGCTAAAACAAATACAAAACACCCTTTATGGAGAATTAGAATAACATAACTAAAAACATATATTTTGAGTGTTTTTGATCATGCTACCTATAAAAACGCGAAAATACATGCAAAGAACTCTATGTTTGGGAAAAGAAAGGACATTACGAGAAACGTGTATTATGAGTGTTTTTAAGTTCCTTAGGAGCCAAAAAACTAAAACCCACAAATAACACTCTTTATAAAGAAAAAATAGATAAATATATAAAAAAAACGGCAATTTTTATTTTTATTTATTTATTTTTTTGTTATTCATCTTCATAGGTACCGAGATGGCAAAATTCTGGGAAAATTCTGGGCAATTATGTGATAAAAGAATATTATCAAAAAAGTTATTTTAGCTTTTTTTTCACAATGTTATGTACCAAACTCTAAAGTGAATGCAAAGCCACCTACATGAGAAAATTAAACGACTTTACGAGAAACCTTACTTTTGAGTGTTTTTCAGTATGTTAGGCACCAAAACGATAATAACATGGAAGTCACTCAATATGGGAATCCAAAACAAAATTACTGAAAACGTGTCTTTTCAGGGTTTTACATAGAAAAACGCTAAAAAGGATGCAAACCAACCAATATGAAGAAATAAAACAACATTACCAAAAATGTATATTTTGAATGTTTTTGAGCTTGTTACCTAAAAAAAAAAATGCAAAAATGGATGCAAAGTATTGGAAAACAAAAGGACATTCTGAGAAACGTGTATAATGAGTGTTTTATAGTTCCACAAGAACTAAAAGGCAAAAAACGCAAAAACTCGTGTACCTCAAATTACATGCAAAACTAGCTTTATGTGGGAAATAAATGACATTACCAGAAAAGTGTCTTTTGAGTGTTTTTGAGCGTTATATGCAACAAAGCACTAAAAAGCAGAACAATCACATTACATTGGAATAAAACCAGGAATAAAAAAAAAGAAAAACCTTTTCACATTCTTAGTTACCAAAACCCTAAATTGCATGCGAAATATTGTGGGATAAAAATGGAAAAAATGACATTCCCATAAAGAGTGTTTTTGTGCGTGTTAGGAAATAAAGCACTAAAAAGCAGGGCAATCACATTAAATAGGGATAAGACCAATTTTTACAAAGAATTTCTCTTTAAGATTTTTTGAGCTCCTTACATACAAAAACGCTAAATCGCATGCAAAACACCCTTTATGGAGAAACAGAATAACATTACCAAAAACACGTATTTTGAGTGTTTTTGATCATGTTACCTATAAAAATACTTAAATACATGTTTGGGAAACGAAAAAAAAACATTACGAGAAACGTGGATTATGTGTTTTTAAGTTTCTTTAGTACCAAAAAGCTAAAAGTTACAAATAACACTCTTTATAGAGAAAAAAAAAAAAATAAATAAATAAAAAAATAGCTATTTTTTTTTATTCATATTCATAGGTACTGAGATGCCGAAAGTCTGGCAAAAGCCAGGGAAATTATATGGAAAAAAGATCATTATCAAAAAAGCTAATTTTAGCTTTTTTTCTTATCGGACTGTTATGTACCAAACCCTAAAGTGCATCCAAAGCCACCTATATGGGGAAATTACACAACTTTACCAAAAACCTCACTTTTGAGTGTTTTCTTTTTAAGCATGTTAGGCATCAAAAGGATAAATAATATGGAAGTCACTCAATATGGGAATGCAAAACAAAATTACTGAAAACGTGTCTTTTCCGTGTTTTACATAGAAATACGCTAAAGCGGATGCAAATCAACCAATATGAAGAAATAGAATAACATTACCAAAAACGTATATTTTGAGTGTTTTTGAGCCTGTTAACCACAAAAAACGCGAAAATGGATGCAAAGCACTCTATATTGGGAAACAAAAGGACATTACGAGAAACGTGTATAATGAATGAGGTTTTTATGGTTTCACAAGAACCAAAAGGCAAAAAACGTAAAAACTCGTATATATGGATAAGATTCTTAAATACCAAAATGCTAAAACTCATGAATAACACTCTTAATTTAAAAACAGAATAACCTTACTAAATGCGTGTATTTTGAGAGCTTTTCATATTCTTAGTTACGAAAACCCCAAATTGCATGCGAAACCAGATTTATGTGGGAAAAAATGACATTACCAGAAAAGTGTCTTTTGAGTGTTTTTGAGCGTGATAGGATATAAAGCACTAAAAGTAGGGGAATCACATTAAATTCTAATAAAACCAATTTTTACCAAGAACTTGCGTTTAAGTTTTTTGAGCTCCTTATATACCAAAACGCTAAAACGCCTGCAAGACACTCTTTATGGAGAAACAGAATAACTTTACCAAAAACATGTATTTTAAGTGTTTTTGATTATGTTATCTATAAAAACGCTTAAATACATAGAAAGAACCTTATGTTTGGGAAACGAAAGGATATTACGAGAAACGTGTATTATGAGTGTTTTTAAGTTCCTTAAGTACCAAAAAGCTAAAACCCGCAAATAACAATCTTTATTTAGAAAAAAATAAATAAATAAAAAAAATATATATATATAATTTTCTTTTTTTTTTTTTTGTCATTCATCTTCATAGGTACCGAGATGACAAAATTCTGGGATAATTCAGGGCAATTATATGATAAAAGAATATTATCATAAAAGTTGATTTTAGCTCTTTTTTTCACTTATGAACCAAACCCTAAAGAGCATGCAAAGCCTCCTCTATGAGGAAATTGAATTACTTTACCAGAAATATGTCTTTTGACTGTTTTTCAGCATATTAGGCACCAAACGATAAATAATAATGAACTCACTCAATATTGGAATATAAAAGAAAATTACTTACAATTACAATATTACCAACCAATATCAAGAAATAGAAAAGCATTTCCAAAAAGGTACATTTTGAGTGTTTTTGAGCTTGTTACCTTAAAAAAAACCCGAAAATTCATGCAAAACACTCTATATTGGGAAAGCAAGGGACATTGCGAGAAAATTGTATAATGAGTGTTTTATAGTCAAAAGAACTACAAGGCAAAAAACGCAAAAATTCCTGTATATGGAGAAGTTTCCTAGATACCAAAATGCTTAAACTCATGAATAACACTCTTAATTGAGAAATAGAATAAACTTACTAAATGCGTGTATTTTGAGTGCTTTTCACATTCTTAGTTACCCAAAACATAAATTGATTGCGAAATTAGCTTTATGTGCTAAAAAAAAATGACATTTTCAGAAAAGAGTCTATTGAGTGTTTTTGAGCGTGATAGGCAGTAAAACACTAAAGAGAAGGGCAATCACATTACATGGGAATAAAACCAATGTTTACCAAGAACTTGCCTTTAAGTGTTTTTGAGCTCTTTATATAACAAAAATGCGTGTATTTTGAGTGCTATATGCATGCAAAACACACTTGATGGAGAAACAGAATAACATTACCAAAAACATGTATTTTGAGTGTCTTTGATCATGTTACCAATAAAACGCTTAAATACATGCTAAGAACCCTATTCGTGGGAAACGAAAGGACATTACGAGAAACGTGTATTATGAGTGTTTTTAAATTCATTAAGTACCAAAAAGCTAAAAGTCACAAATAACTCTCTATTGAGAAAAATAAATAAATAAATAAGTAAATACGATATTTTTTTCTTTCTTATTAATCTTCACAGGTACCGAGATGCCAAAATTCGGGCAAAATTCATGAAATTTTGTGAAATAAGAATTTTATCAAAAAAGTTAATTTTAGCTTTTTTTTTTTTACTGTAATGTAGGAATCCCTAAAAAGCATCCAAAGCCACCTATATGGGGAAATCAAACATCTTTGTCAGAAAACTGTCTTATGAGTGTTTTTCAGCATGTTAGGCACCAAAACGATAAATAACATGGAAGTCACTCTATATGGGAATCCAAAACAAAATTACTGAAAACGTGTCTTTTCTGTGTTTTACGTAGAAAAACGCTAAAACGGATGCAAACCAACCAATATGAAAAAAAATAGAATAACATTACCAAAAAGGCATATTTTGAGTATTTTTGAGCTTGTTACCTAGAAAAAAGGTGAAAATGGATGGAAAGCACTCCGTATTGGGAATCAAAAGGACATTACGAGAAACGTGTATAATGAGTGTCTTATTATTTTCGATCAAAAGAACTTGTGGTTCGCAAGAACCACAAGGCAAAAAACGCAAAAACTCGTGTATATAAAGATAGATACCAAAATGCTGAAACTCATGAATAACAATATTAATTGAAAAACAGAACAACCTTACCAAAAGCGTGTATTTTCAGTGTTTTTCACATTCTTAGCAAAATCCCAAATTTGCAAAACTAGCTTTATGTGGGAAAAAATGACATTACCAGAAGTGTCTTTTCAGTGTTTTTGAGTGTGTTAGGCAATAAAGCACTAAAAAGCAGGGCAATCACATTACATGGGAATAAAACCAACTTTGACCAAGAACTTGCCATTATGTGTTTTTGAGCTCCTTACATACCAAAACGCTAAAACGCATGCAAAACACTCCTTAATGGAGAAGCAGAAAAACATTACATGTAAAGAACCCTATGCTTGGGAAACGAAAGGACATTACGAGAAACGTGTATTATAACTGTTTTTAAGTTCCTTAAGTACCAAAACGTTAAAACCCACAAATAACACTCTTTAAAGAGAAAAAAATATAAAAAAAATATATAAGTACCGAGATGCCAAAATTCTGCCAAAATTCAGGGAATTTATGTGGAAAAAAGAACATTATCAAAAAAGTTAATTATAGCTTTTTTTCGGATTGTTATTTACCAAACCCTAAAGAGCATGCAAAGCCACCTATATGAGGAAATTAAACGACTTTACCAGACACCTGTTTTTTCAGTGTTTTTCAGCATGTTAGGCACCAAACCGATAAATAATATGGAAATCTGTCAATATGTGAATCCAAAACAAAATTTCTGAAAACGTTTCTATTCAGTGTTTTACGTAGAAAAAAAAAACACTAAAACGGATACAAAGCAACGAATATGAAGAAATAAAATAACATTACCAAAAAGTGTTTTTGAGCTTTTTACCTACAAAAAACGGGAAAATGGATGTAAAAGCATTCTATATTAGGAAGCAAAAGGACATTTAGAGAAACGTGTATAATGATTGTTTTATAGTTTCAAAAGAACCAGAAGACAAAAAACGCAAAAACTCGTGTATATAGAGAAGTTTCTTACATACCAAAATGCTAAAACTCATGAATAACACTTTCAATTGAGAAACAGAACTACATTACCAAATGTGTGTATTTTGAGTGTTTTTCACATTCTTAGTTACGAATATCCCAAATTACATGCGAAACTAGCTTTATGTGGGAAAAAAAAAATGATATTACCAGAAAAGTGTCTTTTGAGTGTTTTTGAGCGTGATATGCAACAAAGCACTCAAAAACAGAACAATCACATTACAAGAGAATAAAACCGACTTTTACGAAGAGCTTACCTTTGTGTGTTTTTTTTTTAAGTCCTTACATACCAAAACGCTAAAACGCATGCAAAACACCCTTTATGGAGAAACAGAGTAACATTACCACAAACATGTATTTTTAGGTTTTTGATCATGTTATTTATAAAAACGCTTAAAGACATGCAAAGAACCTTATGTTTGGGAAACGAAACGATATTACGAGAAACGTGTATTATGAGTGTTTTTAAGTTCCTTAAGTACCAAAAAAGCTATAAACCCACAAATAACACTCTTTTCAGAGAAAAAATAATATATATTTTTTTTTTTATTCATCTTCTTAGGAACTAAGATGCCAAAATTCTGGCTATATTCTTTGGGAATCGAAAACAAAATTACTGAAAACGTGTCTCTTCAGTGTTTTACGTGGAAAAAACGCTAAAACGGATGCAAACCAACCAATATGAAGAAATAGAAAAACATTACAAAAAGGGTATATTTTGAGTGTTTTTGAGCTTGTTAACTACAAAAAACGCGAAAATGGATGCAAGGCACTCCCTATTGGGAAAGAAAAAGGACATTACGAGAAACGTGTATAATGAGTGTCTTATTATTTTCGGGCAAAAGAAATTGTGGTTCACAAGAACCACAAAGCAAAAACCTGCAAAAACTCGTGTATATAAAGAAGTTTCTTAGATACCAAAATGCTGAAACTCATGAATATCAATCCTAATTGAGAAACAGAACAATGTTACCAAATGCGTGTATTTTGAGAGTTTTTTTTCACATTCTTAGCAAAACCCCAAATAGCAGGAGAAACTAGCTTTAAGTATGAAAAAAATGACATTACCAGAAGTGTCTTTTGAGTGTTTTTGAGCGTGTTAGGCATTAAAGCACTAAAAAGCAGGGCAATCATTTTACATTTGACTACTTACACTTTGACTACTTAACTTCCAGAGTGGAGCACATTCTGACCCTCTTCCCTTTTGCAGAGATCTCCATTCTTGGAGACTGCAATGTTCACCACCAGCTTTGGCTTTCCTCTCCCTTCACTGACCATCCTGGTGAACTAGCCTACAACTTTGCTATCCTCCATGACCTGGAGCAATTGGTGCAACACCCTACTCGTATTCCTGACCGTCTTGGAGATACGTCCAACATTCTTGACCTTTTCCTGACCTCTAATCCTTCTGCTTATGCAGTCACCCTTTCTTCTCCGTTGGGCTCCTCCGATCACAATCTCATATCTTTATCTTGTCCTATCACTCCAATCCCTCCTCAGGATCCCCCTAAGCGAAGGTGCCTCTGGCGTTTTGCCTCTGCTAGTTGGGGGGACCTGAGGAGGTATTTTGCTGATTTTCCTTGGAATGACTACTGCTTCCGTGTCAGAGACCCGTCTTTGTGTGCTGAGCGCATAACAGAGGTGATAGTGTCTGGCATGGAGGCGTACATTCCTCACTCCTTTTCTCGTCCTAAACCTTCTAAACCTTGGTTTAACACAGCTTGTTCTCGTGTGGTGGCCCACAAAAGGTACTTAAGCCTTCCATCACCAGAATCTCATGCACTTTATATTTCTGCCCGGAACCATGCCAAGTCTGTTCTCCAACTAGCCAAAAACTCCTTCATTAACAGAAAATGTCAAAACTTTTCAAGATCTAACTCCCCTCGTGATTTCTGGCATCTAGCCAAAAATATCTCCAATAACTTTGCTTCTTCTTCTTTCCCTCCTCTACTTCAACCAGATGGCAACACTGCTATCATGTCTATTTCTAAAGCTGAACTCTTTGCTCAAACCTTTGCTAAAAACTCTACCTTGGACGATTCTGGGCTTGTTCCTCCCTCTCCTCCACCCTCTGACTACTTCATGCCAAGTATTAAAATTCTTCGGAATGATGTTTTCCATGCCCTTGCTGGTCTAAACCCTCGGAAGGCTTATGGACCTGATGGGGTCCCTCCTATTGTTCTCCGAAACTGTGCCTCCATGCTTGCCCCTTGCCTAGTCAAACTCTTTCAGCTCTGTCTGTCAACATCTACCTTTCCTTCTTGCTGGAAGTTTGCCTACATTCAACCTGTTCCTAAAAAGGGTGACCGCTCTAATCCCTCAAACTACCGTCCTATTGCTTTAATTTCCTGCTTATCTAAAGTTTCTGAATCTATCCTCAACAGGAAGATTCTTAAACATCTATCACTTCACAACCTTCTATCTGATCGCCAGTATGGGTTCCGTCAAGGCCGCTCTACTGGTGATCTTCTGGCTTTCCTTACTGAGTCTTGGTCATCCTCTTTTAGAGACTTTGGTGAAACTTTTGCTGTTGCCTTGGACATATCAAAAGCCTTTGATAGAGTCTGGCACAAAGCTTTGATTTCCAAACTACCCTCCTACGGTTTCTATCCTTCTCTCTGTAACTTCATCTCAAGTTTCCTTTCTGACCGTTCTATTGCTGCTGTGGTAGACGGTCACTGTTCTTCTCCTAAATCTATTAACAGTGGTGTTCCTCAGGGTTCTGTCCTGTCACCCACTCTCTTCTTATTATTCATTAATGATCTTCTAAACCAAACTTCTTGTCCTATCCACTCCTATGCTGATGATACCACCCTGCACTTTTCCACGTCTTTTCATAGACGTCCAACCCTTCAGGAGGTAAACATATCACGCAGGGAAGCCACAGAACGCCTGATTTCTGATCTTTCTAAAATTTCTGATTGGGGCAGAGCAAACTTGGTATTGTTCAATGCCTCAAAAACTCAATTCCTCCATCTATCAACTCGACACAATCTTCCAGACAACTATCCCCTCTTCTTCAATGACACTCAACTGTCCCCCTCTTCTACACTGAACATCCTCGGTCTGTCCTTTACTTATAATCTGAACTGAAAACTTCACATCTCATCTCTAGCTAAAACAGCTTCTATGAAGTTTGGTGTTCTGAGACGTCTCCGCCAGTTTTTCTCACCCCCCCAGCTGATAACTCTGTACAAGGGCCTTATCCGTCCATGTATGGAGTATGCTTCACATGTCTGGGGGGGTTCCACTCATACTGCTCTTCTAGACAGGGTGGAATCAAAAGCTTTTCGTCTCATCAACTCCTCTCCTCTAACTGACTACAGCCCCTCTCTCACCGCCGCAATGTTGCATATCTAGCTGTCTTCTACCGCTGTTTTCATGGCAACTGCTCTTCTGATCTTGCTAACTGCATGCCTCCCCTCCTTCCGCGGCCTCGCTGCACAAGACTTTCTTCTTTCTCTCACCCCTATTCTGTCCACCTCTCTAACGCAAGAGTTAACCAGTATTCTCAATCATTCATCCCTTTCTCTGGTAAACTCTGGAACTTCCTGCCTTCTTCTGTATTTCCACCTTCCTATGACTTGAATTCCTTCAAGAGGGAGGTTTCAAGACACTTATCCACCAATTTTTGACCACTGCTTTGACCCTTTTATGGGACTGGCATTTCAGTGGGTATTTTTTTTTTATTAGATTTTTTTGCCCTTGGCCAGTATCCTTCCTACATAAAAAAAAAAAAAAAAAACATTGGAATAAAACCAACTTTTACCAAGAACTTGCCTTGAAGTGTTTTTCAGCTCCTTACATACCAAATCGCTAAAACGCATGCAAAACACTCCTTTATGGAGAAGCAGAATAACATTACCAAAAACAAGTGTTTCTGAGTGTTTTTTTCATGTTACCTATAAAAACGCTTAAATACATGCAAAGATCCATATATTTGGGAAACGAAAGGACATTACAAGAAATGTGTATTATGAATGTTTTTAAGTTCCTTAAGTACCAAAACGTTAAAACCTACAAATAACACTCTTTATAGAGAAAATAAATAAATAAAATAAAAAAAAATAGCATTTTTATTTTTTTGTTATTGATGTTCATAGGTACCAAGATGCCAAAATTCTGCCAAAATTCAGGGAAATTATGTGGAAAAAAGAACATTATCGAAAAAGTTAATTTTACCTTTTTTTTCGGAGTTATGTACCAAACTATAAACTGTATGCAAAGCCACCTATTTGGGAAAATTTAACGACTTTACAAAAAACCTGTCTTTTGTGTGTTTTTCCGCATGTTAGGCAATAAAACGATAAATAATATGAAAGTCACTCTATATGGAAATCCAAAACAAAATTACTGAAAACGTGTCTTTTAAAAGATTTACGTAGAAAAATGCTAAAACGGATGCAAACCAACCAATATGAAAAAATAGAATAACATTACCAGAAAAGTATATTTTGTGTGTTTTTTAGCTTGTTACATAAAAGAAACCCAAAAATGGATGCAAAGCACTGTATATTAGGAAAAAAAGGACATAACGAGAAACGTGTATAATGAGTGTTTTATAGTTTCACCAGAATCACAAGGCAAAAAACGCAAAAACTCGTCTGTGTGGAGAAGTTTCTAAGATACCAAAATGCTGAAACTCATGAATAACATTCTTAATCAAGAAACAGAGCAACTTTACTAAATGCGTGTATTTTGAGTGTGTTTTTTACATTCTTAGTTACCAAAACCCCAAATTCCATGCGAAATGTGGGAAAAAAATGATATTACCAGAAAAGTATCTTTGAGTGTTTTTGAGCGTGTTAGGAAATAAAGCATTAAAAAGCAGGGCAATCACATTATATGGGAATAAAAGTAACTTTTACGAAGAACATGCCTTTTAGTGTTTTTGACACGCATCTAGTAAGGTTGTTCTGTTTCTCAATTAAGAGTGTTATTCATGAGTTTCAGCATTTTGGTATCTAGGAAACTTCTCTATATACACGAGTGTTTGCGTTTTTTGGCATGTGTTTTTTTTTTTTTTTTGAACTATAAAACATTCATTATACACTTTTCTCGCAATGTCCCTTTCTTTCCCAATATAGAGTGTTTTGTATCAATTTTTGCGTTTTTTTTATAGGTAACAAGCTCAAAAACACTCAAAATATACATTTTTGGTAATGTGTTTCTGCTTCTTTATATTGGTTGGTTTGCATCAGTTTTAGCTTTTTTCCACGTAAAACACGTTTTCAGTAATTTTCTTTTGGATTCCCGCATAAAGTGAGTTCCTTATTATTTATCGTTTTGGTGCCTAACATGCTAAAAAACACTCAAAAGACAGATTTCTGGTAAGGTCTTTAATTTCCTCATATGCGAGGCTTTGCATGTCTTTTAAGTGTTTTTGAGCGTGTTATGCAATAAAGCACTAAAACCCAGGCAATCACATTACATGGGAATAAAACCAAATTTTACCAAGAACTTGCCTTTAAGTGTTTTTGAGCTCCTTACATACCAAAACGCTAAAACGCATGTAAAATACATTCTATGGAGAAACAGAATAATATTACCAAATACATGTATTTTGAGTGTTTTTCGATCATGTTATCTATAAAAAACGCTTAAATACATGCAAAGAACCTTATGTTTGGGAAACGAAAGGACATTACGACAAACGTGTATTATGAGTGTTTTTTTTAGTTCCTTCAGTACCTAAAAGATAAAAACCCACAAATAACACTTTATTTAGAAAACAAAAAATGGGAATGCTTTTTTTTTTTTTTGTTATTCATCCTTATAGGTACCGAGGTGCCAAAATTCTGCCAAAATTAAGGGAATTTATGTGGAAAAAAGAACCTTACCAAAAAAGTTAATTATAGCTTTTTTTCCGGATTGTTATGTACCAAATCCTAAAGTGCATGCAAAGCCACATATATAGGGAAGTTAAACGACTTTACCAGAAACCTGTCTTTTCAGTGTTTTTCAGCATGTTAGGCACCAAAACGGTAAATAATATGGAAGTCAGTCAATATGTGAATCCAAAACAAATTTACTGAAAACGTGTCTTTTTAGTGTTTTAAGTAGAAGAACGCTAAAGCGGATGCAAAACAACCTATATGAAGAAATAGAATAACATTACGAAAAAAAATATTTTGTGTGTTTTTGAGCTTGTTACCTACAAAAAAATGCAAAAATGGATGTAAAGCACTCTATATTAGGACACAAAAGGACATTACGAGAAACGTGTATAATGAGGATTTTATAGTTTTAAAAGAACTACAAGGCAATAAACGCAAATTTCTTACATACCAAAATGATGAAATACATGAATAACACTTTTAATTGATGAACAGAACTATCTTACCAAATTGTGTATTTTGAGTGTTTTTAACATTCTTAGTTATGAAAATGCCAAATTACATGCGAAACTACCTTGATGTGGGAAAAAAAAATGACCTTACCAAAAAAGTGTCTTTTTAGTGTTTTCAGCGTGATATGCAATAAAGCACTAAAAAGCAGAACAATCACATTACATGGGAATAAAACAAACTTATACGAAGAACTTGCCTTTAAGTGTTTTTAACTCCTTACATACCAAATCGCTAAAACGCATGCAAAACACCCTTTATGGAGAAACAGAAAAACATTACCAAAAACATGTATTTTGAGTGTTTTTGATCATACCTATAAAAACGCTATGTCTGTAAAACGAAAGGACATTACGAAAATCGTGTATTATGAGTGTTTTTACGTTGCTTAATATCAAAAAGCTAAAACCCACAAATAACACTCTTTATAGAGAAAAAAAAAATTTGTTATTTATCTTCATAGGTACCGAGATGCCAAAATTCTGGCAAAATTCATGGAAATTTTGTAAAAAAAAAATCATTATAAAAATTTTTTTTTTAGCTTTTTCCGGAGTTATGTACAAACCCAGAAGTGCATGGAAATCCACCTATATGGCGAAATTACACGACTTTACCAGAAACCTGTCTTTTGAGTTTTTTTCAGCAATTTCAATAATATTACTGAAAACGTGTCTTTTCAGTGATTTACGTAGAAAAACGGTAAAACGGATGTAAACCAACCAATATGAAGAAATAGAATAACATTACCAAAAACATATATTTTTGTGTGTTTTGAGCTTGTTACCTACAAAAAAATGCAAAAATGGATGGAAAGTACTTTATAATGGCAAAGAAAAGGACATTACGAGAAACATGTATGAGTGTTTTATACTTTAACAAGAACCACAAGGTAAAAAACCCAAAACTTGTGTACATAAAGAAGTTTCTTACATACCGAAAAGCTGAAACTCATGAATAACACTTTTAATTTTAAAACAGAAATACCTTACCAAAATGTGTATTAGAAAAGTTTCTTACATACCAAAATGCTGAAACTCATGAATAACACTTTTAATTAAGAAATAGAACAACCTTACTAAATGCCTGTGTTTTGAGTTTTTTTTCACATTCTTAGTTACCAAAAGCCCAAATTCCATGCAAAACTATCTTTATGTCGGAAAAAAATATGATATTACCAGAAAAGTGTCTTTTGAGTGTTTTTGAGCGTGTTTGGCAATAAAGCACTAAAAAGCAGGGCAATCACATTACATGGGAATAATAACAACTTTTACCAAGAATTTGCCTTTAAGTGTTTTTGACCTCATTACATACCAAACCGCTAAAACGCATGCAAAACACTTTTTTTTATGGAGAAACAGAATAAAATTACCAAAAACATATATTTTGAGTGATTTTCATCATGTTATCTATAAAAACGCTTAAATACATGCAAAGAACCCTATGTTTGCAAAAGGACATTACGAGAAATGTGTATTATAAGTGTTTTTAAGTTCCTTAAGTACCAAAAAGCTAAAACCCACAAATAACACTCTTTATTTAGAAAAAAAAGTAAGAAAATAAAAAATAGGATTTTTTTTTTTTTGTTACTCATCTTTATAGGTAACGAGATGGCAAAATTCTGGGAAAATTCAGGGCTATTATATGATAAGTAAAATTATCAAAAAAGCTAATTTTAGCTTTTTTTTGGGGTGTTATGTACCAAACCCTAAAGTGCATCCAAAGACTTCTATATGAGAAAATTAAACGACCTTCCCAAAAATCTGTTTTTTGAGTGATTTTGAGCATGTTAGGCACCAAAACGATAAATATTAAGAAACTCACTCTATATGAGAATCCAAAACAAAATTGCTGAAAACGTGTTTTTTTTTTTTTCTGTGCTTTACGTAGAAAAACGCTAAAACGGATGCAAACCAACCAATATCAAGAAATAGAAAAACATTACCAAAAAGGTATATTTTGAATGTTTCTGAGCTTGTTACCTACAAAAAACGCGAAAATTGATGCAAAGCACTCTATATTAGAAAACAAAAGGACTTTGCAAGAAAAGTGTATAATGAGTTTTTTTTTCTTATAGTTCAAAAGAACCAAAAGGCAAAAAACACAAACACTCGTGTATATTGAGAAGGTTCCTAGATACCAAAATGCTGAAACTCATAAATAACACTCTTAATTGAGAAACAGAACAACCTTACTAAAAATGCGTGTATTTTAAGTGCTTTTCACATTCTTAGTTACCGAAAAACCCAAATTGCATGCGAAAATAGATTTCTGGGGAAAAAAAAAACTTTACCACAGAAGTGTCTTTTGAGTGTTTTTGAGCGTGATAGGCAATAAAGCACTAAAAAGGAGGGCAATCACATTACATTGGAGGAAAACGAATTTATATCAAGAACTTGCCTTTAAGTGTTTTTGAGCTCCTTTTATACCAAAACACTAAAACGCATGCAAAACACTCTTTATGGTGAAACAGAATAACATTACCAAAAACATGTTTTTTGAGTGTTTTTGATCATGTTATTAATAAATACGCTTAAATACATGCAAAGAACACGATTTTGGGGAAACGAAAGGAGATTACGAGAAACGTGTATTATGAGTGTTTTTAAGTTCATTAATTACCAGAAAGCTAAAAGCCACAAATAACACTCTTTATTGAGAAACAATAAATAAATTTTAAAAAATACAATATTTTTTTTTCTTTCTTATTCATCTTCTCAGGTACCGAGATGCCAAAATTCGGGCAAAATTCAGGAAATTATGTGAAATAAGAGCATTATCAAAAAAGTTAAATTTAGCTTTTTTTCGGACTGTTATGTACTAAACCCCTAAAGTGCATGCAAAGCCACCTATATGGGGAAATTAAACGTCTTTGCCAGAAAACGGTCTTATGAGTGTTTTTCAGCATGTTAGGCACCAACACGATAAATAACATGGAAGTCAATCTATATGGGAATCCGAAACAAAATTACTAAAAACGTGTCTTTTGGTGTTTTACGTAGAAAAAACGCTAAAACGGATGCAAACCAACCAATAAGAAGAAATAAAATAACATTACCAAAAAGGTATATTTTGAGTGTTTTTGAAATTGTTACCTACAAAAAACGCGGAAATTGATGGAAAGCACTCTATATTGGGAAGCAAAAGGACATTACGAGAAACGTGTATAATGAGTGTTTTATAGTTTCACAAGAACTACAAGGCAAAAAACGCAAAAAACTCGTGTATATAGAGAAGTTTCTTACATTCCAAAATGCTGAAACTCTGGAACAACAATCTTAATTGAGAAACAACAATCTTACTAAAGACGTGTATTTTGAGTGCTTTTCACATCCTTTGTTACCAAAACCCCAAATTGCATGCGAAACCAGCTTTATGTGGGAAAAAAATGACACTACCAGAAAAATGTCTTTTGAGTGTTTTTGAGCGTGTTAGGCAATAAAGCACTAAAAAGCAGGGCATTACATTAGAATAAAACCAATTTTTAACAAGAACTTGTCTTTAAGTGTATTTGAGCTCCTTATATATCAAAACGCTAAAATGCATGCAAAATACACTTTACGGTGAAACAGAATAACATTACCAAAAACATGTATTTAGAGTGTTTTTGATCATGTTACCAATAAAAACGCTTAAATACATGTAAAGAACCCTATTTTTGAGAAATAAAAGGACATTACGAGAAACGTTTATTATGAGTGTTTTTAAGTTCATTAAGTACGAAAAAGCTAAAAGCCAAAAATTACACTCTTTATTGAGAAAAAAAAATAAATAAATAAAAAAATAAGATCTTTTTTTTATCTTATTCGTCTTCACAGGTAACGAGGTGCCAAAATGTGGGCTAAGTTCAGGAAATTAAATGAAATAAGAACATTATCAAAAAAGTTAAATTTAGCTTTTTTTTCCGGACTGTTATGTACCAAACCCCTAAAGTGCATGCAAAGCCACCTATATGGGGAAATTAAACGTTTTTTTCAGAAAACTGTCTTATAAGTGTTTTTCAGCATGTTAGGAACCAACATGATAAAACCCAAGGAAGTCAATCTATATGGGAATCCAAAACAAAATTATTGAAAACGTGTCTTTTCGGTGTTTTACGTAGAAAACGCTAAAACGGATGCACACCAACCAAAATAAAGAAATAGAATAACATTACCAAAAAGGTATATTTTGAGTGTTTTTGAAATTGTTACCTACAAAAAACGCGAAAATGGATGGAAAGCACTCTATATTGGGGAAAAAAAAAGGCACCAAAAAGCATGTTAGGCACCAAAACGATAAATAATATGAAAGTCACTCTATATGGAAATCCAAAACAAAATTACTGGAAACGTGTCTTTTAAAAGATTTACGTAGAAAAACGCTAAAACGAATGCAAACCAACCAATATGAAGAAATAGAATAACATTAACATAAAAGTATATTTTGTGTATTTTTGAGCTTCTTACATAAAAAAAAAACGCGAAAATGGATGCAAAGCACTCTATATAAGGAAAAAAAAAAGACATAATGAGAAACGTGTATAATGAGTGTTTTATAGTTTCACCAGAATCACAAGGCAAAAAACGCAAAAACTCGACTGTATGGAGAAGTTTCTAAAATACCAAAATACTGAAACTCATGAATAAACACTCTTAATCCTTACTAAATGCGTGTTTTTTTTTTTTTTTACATTCTTAGTTACCAAATGCCCAAATTCTATGCGAAACTATCTTTATATATGAAAAAATGACATTACCAGAAAAGTGTTTGTGAGTGTTTTTGAACGTGTTAGGCAATAAAGTACTAAAAAGCAGGGTAATCACATTACATGGGAATCAAACCAATTTTTACGAAGAACATGCATTTTATTGTTTTTGACATGCATTTAGTAAGGTTGCTCTGTTTCTCAATTAAGAGTGTTATTCATGAGTTTCAGCATATACACGAGTTTTTGCGTTTTTTCCCTTGTGGTTTTTTTGAACTATAAGATATTCATTATACACTTTTCTTTCAATGTCCCTTTGTTTCCCAATATAGAGTGCTTTGTATCCATTTTCGCGTTTTTTTTGTAGGTAACAAGCTCAAAAACACTCAAAATATACATTTTTGGTAATGTTTTTCTGCTTCTTGATATTAGTTGGTTTGTATCAGTTTGAGCGTTTTTCTACGTAAAACACTGAGAAGACACGTTTTCAGTAATTTTCTTTTGGATTCCCACATAGAGTGAGTTCCTTATTATTTATCGTTTTGGTGCCTAACATGCTAAAAAAACACTCAAAAGACAGATTTCTGGTAAGGTCTTTAATTTCCTCATATGCGAGACCTTACATGTCTTCTGAGTGTTTTTGAGCGTGTTACGCAATAAAGCACTAAAAGCCAGGGCAATCACATTACATGGGAATACAACCAAATTTTACCAAGAACATGCCTTTAGTGTTTTTCAGCTCCTTACATACCAAAACGCTAAAACGCATGCAAAATACATTTGATGGAGAAACAGAATAACATTACCAAATACATGTATTTTGAGTGTTTTTGATCATGTTATCTATAAAAACGCTTAAATACATGCAAAGAACCTTATGTTTGGGAAACGAAAGAACATTATGAGAAACGTGTATTACGAGTGATACAGTTCTTTCAGTACCAAAAATAACAGTGATACAGTTCTTTCAGTACCAAATAACACTCTTTAGAAAAAAAATAAATTAATTAATTAATAAATTATAAAATTGGATTTTTTTTTTTTGTTATTCATCTTTATAGGTACCGAGATATCAAAATTATGCCAAAATTCAGGGAATTTATGTGGAAAAAAGAACATTATTATAAAAGTTAATTATAGCTTTTTTTCGGATTGTTATGTACCAAACCCTAAGGTGCATGCAAGGCCACATGAAGTTGAAACGAATTTACCAGAAACCTTTCTTTTTAGTGTTTTTCATCATGTTAGGCACCAAAACGATAAATAATATGGAAGTCAGTCAATATTTGAATCCAAAAGAAAATTACTGAAAACGTGTCTTTTCAGTGTTTTACGTAGAAAAACGCTAAAGCGGAAAGAAACCATCCTATATGAAGAAAAGAATAACATTAACAAAAAAGATATATTTTGAATGTTTTTGAGCTTGTTATCTACAAAAAATGCAAAAATGGATGTAAAACACTGTATATTAGAAAACAAAAGGACTACGAGAAACGTGTATAATGAGTGTTTTATACTTTTAAAAGAACCACAAGGCAATAAACGCAAAAACTCGTGTATATAGAGAAATTTCTTACATATCAAAATGAATAAATGCATGAATAACACGTTTAATCGATAAACAGAACTACCTTACCAAATTGTGTATTTTGAGTGTTTTTCACCTTCTTAGTTACGAAAATGCCAAATTACATGGGAACTAGCTTCATTTGGGAAAAAAATGACATTACCAGAAAAGTGTCTTTTGAGTGTTTTTCAGCGTGATATGCAACAAAGTACTAAAAAGCAGAACGATCACATTACATGGGAATGAAACAAACTTTTACGAAGAATTTGCCTTTAAGTGTTTTTTAACCTCTTATATACCAAACCGCTAAAACGCATGCAAAACAAACTTTATAAAGAAACAGAATAACATTACCAAAATCATGTATTTTGAGTGTTTTTGATCATGTTATCTATAAAAACGCTTACGTACAAGCAAAGAACATTATGTTTGGGAAACAAAAGAACTTTATGTGGAAAATAGAACATTATCGAAAAAGTTAATTTTACCTTTTTTTCGGAGTTATCTACCAAACCATAAAGTGTATGCAAAGCCATCTATTTGGGAAAATTTAACGTCTTTACAAGAAACCTGTCTTCTGAGTGTTTTTCCGCATGTTAGGCACTAAAACGATAGAAAATATGAAAGTCACTCTATATGGAAATCCAAAACAAAATTACTGAAAACGTGTCTTTTTAAAAGATTTACGTAGAAAAACGCTAAAACGGATGCAAACCAACCAATATGAAAAAATAGAATAACATTACCAGAAAAGTATATTTTGTGTGTTTTTGAGCTTGTTACATAAAGAAAAAAAAGAAAAAATGGATGCAAAGCACTGTATATTAGGAAAAAAAAAGGACATAACAAGAAACGTGTATAATGAGCGTTTTATAGTTTCACAAGAATTACAAGGCAAAAAACGCAAAAATTCGTCTGTTTGGAGAAGTTTCTAAGATACCAAAATGCTGAAACACATGAATAACAATCTTAATCAAGAAACAGAGCAACCTTACTAAATGCGTGTATTATGAGTGTTTTTTACATTCTCAGTTACCAAAACCCCAAATTCCATGCGAAACTAGCTTTATATGGGAAAAAATGACATTACCAGAAAAGTGTCATTGAGTGTTTTTGAGCAGGGGCAATCACATTACATGGGAATAAATCCAACTTTTACGAAGAACTTGCCTTTTAGTGTTTTTGACACGCATTTAGTAAGGTTGTTCTGTTTCTCAATTAAGAGTGTTATTCATGAGCTTCAGCATTTTGGTATCTAGGAAACTTCTCCCATATACACGAGTTTTTTGCGTTTCTTGCCTTGTGTTTTTTTTTTTTTTTTAACTATAAAGCATTCATTATACACTTTTCTCGCAATGTCCCTTTGTTTCCCAATATAGAGTGCTTTGTATCCATTTTTTTCGTTTTTTTGTAGGTAACAAGCTCAAAAACACTCAAAATATACATTTTTGGTAATGTTTTTCTGCTTCTTTATATTGGTTGGTTTGCATCAGTTTTAGCGTTTTTCTACGTGAAACACTAAGAAGATAAGTATTCAGGCAATTTTCTTTTCGATTCCCACATAGAGTGAGTTCCTTATTATTTATCGTTTTGGTGCTTAACATGCTGAAAAACACTCAAAACATAGATTTCTGGTAAGGTCTTTAATTTCCTCATATGCGACGCCTTGCATGTTCTCTTTGAGGTGTTTTTGAGCGTGTTACGCAATGAAGCACTAAAAAGGAAGGGCAATCACATTACATGGGAATAAAACCAAATTTTACCAAGAAACTTGCCTTTAAGTGTTCTTGAGCTCCTTACATACCAAAACGCTAAAACGCATGCAAAATACATTTTTTATTGAGAAACAGAGTAATATTCACCAAATACATGTATTTTAAGTGTTTTTGATCATGTTATCTATAAAAAACGCTTAAATACATGCAAAGAACCTTATGTTTGGGAAACGAAAGGACATTTACTTGAAACGTTTATTATGAGTGTTTTTTTTAAGTTCCTTCAGTACCTAAAAGCCTAAAACCCAAAAATAAAACTCTTTATTTAGAAAAAAAAAAAAAAAAATTATTTAAAAAATCTGATTTTTTTTTATCTTTTTTTGTTATTCATCCTTATAGGTACCGAGATGCCAAAATTCTACCAAAATTTAGGGAATTTATGTGGAAAAAAAGAACATTACCAGAAAATTTAATTATAGCTTTTTTTTCGGATTGTTATGTAGCAAACCCTAAACTGCAGGTGCAGTTTCACCTATATAAGTAAGTTAAACGACTTTACCAGAAACCTGTCCTTTCAGTGTACGCCATATGTTAGTGTCTCAAAACGATAAATAATATAGAAGTCAGTTAATATTTGAATCCAAAACAAAACTGAGTTAAAAATGCGTCTTTCGTAGTGTTTTACGTAGAAAAATGGTAAAGTGTATGCAAAGCAACCTATATGAAAAAATAGAATAACATTACCAAAAAGATTCATTTTTAATACGCATTTGAGCTTGTTACTTACAAAAAAATGCAAAAATGGATGTAAAGCTAATTCTTATATTAGGAAACAAAAGGATATTATTGAGAAACGTGTATAATGAGTGTTTTATAGTTCTTAAAGAACCACAAGGCAATAAACGCAAAACCTCGTGTATAAAGAGAAACTTATCAAATGATGAAATGCATGAATAACTGTTTTAATCGATAAACAAAACTACCTTACCAACGTATTTTGCTGTTTTTCACATTCTTAGTTATGAAAATGCCAAATTACATGCGAAACTACCTTCATGTGGGAAAAAAAAATGACATTACCAAAAAAGTGTCTTTTTAGTGTTTTTGAGCTGCGATATGCAACAAAGCGCTAAAAAGCAGAACAATCACATTACATTGGGAATAAAAGCAACTTTTACGAAGAACTTGCCTTTAAGTGTTTTTTAACTCCTTACATACCAAATCGCCAAAACGGTGCAAAACATTCTTTATGGAGAAACAGAATAACATTACCAAAAACATGTATTTTGAGTGTTTTTGATCATGTAACCTATAAAAACGCTTAAATACATGTAAAGAACCCTATGTTTGTATAACAAAAGGACTACTATGAAAATCAAGCAGGAGTATGGTTCCATTAATTACCAAAAAAGTTGTAAGCAACAAATAACACTCTTTATTGAGAAACAATAAATAAATAAAAAAATACGATATTTTTTTCTTTCTTTTCATTCATCTTCACAGATGCTACCGAGATGTTACCAATAACTGAGGTGTTACCAATAAAAACGCTTAAATACATGCAAAGAACCTTATTTTTGGGACACGAAAGGATATTACGAGAAACGTGTAATTTGAGTGTTTTTAAGTTCCTTAAGTATCAAAAAGCTAAAACCTAATAAATAATGATTCTTTATAGAGAGAAATTTTTTTTTTCTTTTGTTATTCATCTATGTATGCACGGATATGCGAAAATTCTGGCAAAATTCACGGAAATTTTGTAAAAAAAAATCATTATAAAAAAAAAAGATAATTTTAGCTTTTTTCCGGAGTTATGTACAAACCCTGAAGTGCATGCAAATCCACCTATATGGGGAAATTACACGACTTTAGTAGAAACCTGTCTTTTGAGCGTTTTTCAGCAATTTCAACAATACAACTTCGAAAACAAAAATCTTTTCAGGTGATTTACGTAGAAAAACGCTAAAACGGATGTAAACAAACCAATAGGAAGAAATAGAATAACATTATTAAAAAGATATATTTTGATGTGTTTTTGAGCTTATTATCTACAAAAAATGCGAAAATGGGATTGAAAGGACTTTATATTGGCAAATAGTGGACATTACGATGAAACGTGTATGAGTGTTTTATAGTTTTAAAAGAACCACAAGGTAAAAAACTCAAAAACTCGTGTACATAAAGAAGTTTTCTTACATACCACAGAGCGGAAACTCATCAATAACGTTTTTAATTTTGAAATAGAAATATCTTACCAAATGTGTGTATTAGAAAAGTTTCTTACATACCAAAATGCTGAAACTCATGAATAGAAGAATTTTTGACTAATAAATAGAACGAATCTTACTAAATGCCTGTGTTTTGAGATTTATTTCACATTCTTAGTTACCAAAACCCCAAATTCCATGCAAACCTACCTTTATGTGGGAAAAAAATGATATTACCAGAAAAGTGTCTTTTGATAGTTTTTGAGCGTGTTAAGAAAGAAAAGCTAGTGTTTAATTGTAAAAGCAGGGCAACCTACATTACATGGGAAGAAAAACAACGTTTACAATAAGAAAACCTGCTTCGGTGTGTTTTTGAGCCTATTACATACCAAAACGCTAAAACGCATGCAAAACATCTTGCGGAGAAAGAGAATAAAATTACCAAAAACAGGAGTATTTTGGAGTGTTTTTGATCATGTTAACTATAAAGACGCTTAAATACATGCAAAGAACCTTATGTTTGCGAAACGAAAGGGACATTAAGGAGAAATGTGTATTATAAGTGTTTTTAAGTTCCTTAAGTACCAAAAAGCTAAAACCCACAAATAACACTCTTTACGGAAAAAAAAAGAAATAAAAATTGTCAAAAAAATTAAATTTTTGCTTTTTTTTCGGACTCTTATGTACCAAACCCAAAAGTGTAATCCAAAGACTCTCCAGAAGAGGAAATTGTTCAACCTTACCAGATATCTGTTTTTTTTTCAGTGTTTTTCGAAAGGAAAGGTCAAAAAAACGTTTAAAAATAAAGAACTCACTCTATGCAAGAGAATCCAAAAATAAAATTGCTGAAAACGTCTCTTTTCGGTGTTTTACGTAGAAAAACGCTAAAACGGATGAAAACCAAATCCTAATATCAAGAAATAGAAAAACATTGTCAAAAAGGTAGAGACGGCGTTTTTGAGCTTGTTACCTACAAAAAAACGCGAGAATTGATGCAAAGCACTCTATATTAGAAAACAAAAGGACTTTGGAAGAAAAGTGTATAATGAGATTTTTATAGTTCAAAAGAACCAAAAGGCAAAAAACACAACATCTCCAGGTGGACAAGTGTTCTAGAAACCAAAATGTTGAATCTCTTAATTGAGAAACAGAACAACCTTACTAAATGCATGTA